>NW_010310072.1:0-15246 GCF_000700745.2 Antrostomus carolinensis | reverse complement strand
CCACCTCTCTCCTGCTGCAAGTGTGCGTGGGGCAGCAGCACCCGGGCCAAGCTGCTGCAGGAGCACATGTTCCACATGCTCAGTCTGCACATGGGGTGAAGGTACAGGGCTCGGTCAGTGCCCGGCTGAGGGGAGCAGGCTGGATCCCGTGTGGCTCATGCATCAGCAAGGGCGTTTCAAGCATTCCCTTGTGCTTTCTGCCCTGGGCAAAACAAGGTGCCCGTCAGCAAAGAGCTTGTGCCATAGGGATCCCACCTGGGAGCCCGCTGCTACTCGGATTACAAAGGATAGCAAAGACTGAGCAAGAACTCTGGAACAGGTAGGACCTGTAACTACAGACGTAGAGCCTGCTGTAGCCCAGGGCTGGCTCTGTAGCAACCTGTTCACTGGCCCAGGTTGCCCAGAGAAGCTGTGGCTGCTCCTCCCTGGAAATGTTCAAGGCCAGGCTGGATGAGGCTTTGAGCAACCTGGTCTAGTGGAAGGTGTCCCTGCTGATGGCAGGGGGGTTGGAACTGGATGAGCTTTAAGGTCCCTCCCAACCCAAACAAGTCTATGATTCTATGATAAAATTTAGTTTGGGAATCTGTCATCAGAACTTTGTCTCAGGAGAAACACAACACAAGCAGAGGCCCCCTCCTTTCCCCCAGCCAGGAGCTGCTTCAGATTTCCTGCATGAGGGAGCACACACAACCCAGAAACTCAGGCGGGGAGCCACAGACAAAACTACTGCTCCTCAGCCAATCCAAGTCCTTGCAATGGGCAGAATCAACCCACTAGGATAGGGAGACAGCATTCCCAAAGCAGCTTAAAACACAGCACACAAGTATCTCTGTGGCACACCTCAGGTTTTAACAAGCTCTTACTTAACCAGCCTGGTTTCACCATGGCAGTGGGTGACAAATCTGGCTGTACACGCAGCGAAGCTCCCAGGAGCCCAGGTCAGCACCGCTCTCGATCTCCTCCCTCTCACAGCAGACCATGCCCTGCTTACAGGCGTTCTGCAATACTGTGCCATCAGCAAAATGCTCTTCCCCTTGCTCACCAGCTCCAATGCTTTTCAGCAGATGGAGGTGGCCGTGGTTTGAAAACTCCCAACTCTCACTGTTGCTGCAGAGAAAAACCAGCAGAGCCAGCAATGACTAACACAGCAGCAGGCAGCAGTATTTCCTGGTCTCAGCTGGTTAGCGAGCACCGAGCAATGCCATCACAGCTGCTTTTAGACAAAACTATAATGGGATGTGATCACAAAGGGGATTTGCTGGTGGATCTTTAGCACAAAATTTAGATACCAACCCAGAAATGGGAAAGGCCATTTGGAAATGGTCTTTTGCAAAGGTTTTTTTTTATAGTGAGAAGTTCCCAGGGACATTGAGAGCTTCAGGAGAACAAAGCAAGGCCCCTTGATGTGGCACCAAGTGTTACCAGACTAAGGCAAAACCAGGAATGGAGGCCCTGCTATTTTTGCAGAGGACACTCGAAGGAAGAATGAGATCTGTTACAATCACACCCCCAGAGAGGAAGCCTGTTCTCTCCAACAAATCCTTGACATCATGATCTGCCCGTGATACCACAAGCCTGACATACCACACACGCTATGTTAAGCCATCTGCTGTACACCACGCCTGCTACAGCTCACCACACACAAAGGGAAAAAATGCAGCAAAGTGGAACTGTGAGAGAAAAGAATGGCAAAAATAAAACCAGGTATAAAGCATGCAGACTGTTAGCAGAGTTCTGCAGAATGAACCATCACCAAAGGCTGGCAGACAGCATTTTCTTACACGATGGTCCATGAGTGGACTTACCAGGAACAGACAGGGAAGCAGGTGTGGAAGTAGCAGAGAACAACACACGGGCAGTTCATGAGCCCAGAAATCCACGACAACTCACCTGTGTGAGGGAAGATGACACGCACATACACGTGTGCACGTTTCTTGGAGTCCACCTAAAGGATTGTTAATAACATGTTCAACAAAGTTCTCCTCTGCCGTGGAATACAGCCCTTATTTTACACAATATTTAAACAAAGAATAGTGAGAAACCTTTCAATTCGCAGTCCCGCCCAGTTAAAGTGGCAGTTGGAATGAGCAGCATTTTGGGACGGGTTAAAAAAGGAAAAAGAAGCAACTGCAATACATTTTTTATTAGCAAATGGACAGTATCTGGACATCTAAAGGAAATCAGCCCATTCCAACATTAATTCAAATGCTGTTGTCAATTTTTGCACCACTCCCACACTTCAGTCTTTGTCTTTCATATAGCCAGAACCTTTGGGTAAACAAAGAGCAAAGAAACACAAAAAAATACAATATATACAGGCTTCCCACCAAGTAAATGGACTTAAATTTTTGGACATTAGCGACACTTTGTTCATTTGACTTTGCAAGTAATATCAAAACATTTCAAGTTTTAAAATAAAAAAATACTACAATATTCACATATAAAACTTACATTTGTTTAAAAATTAAAGAACTGCTAATAGCTATTGATTTATCACAGCTGTCTCTTTCAACAGAAGCTCTGCTGATGAAGCACTGAGAATTTAAGGTTCACAAAGCGACATTCACATTCTGCACTGCTCCTGGTCAGAGCTCAGACGCTGCCACACTCGTGAGACAGTGCCACTGGAGACTCGTCCAGGAGTTCAACTCTAATAGTTCCCACCGACAGGTACGGCAAGGGCTCAGGACAAGGCAAAGGCCCAGGTACAGCGGGGCTGCCCACTTCCCCAGAGCAGAAACACAGGCCCACACATCACCATCACACGCAGGTCCTGTCTGCTTGTCTGCATTCCCAGCTCAAGCTCTGCAGTTCATGGCTGGGCAAACGCAGTGGCGATGACTGAGGGAAGTGGTGACGCTTCCTCTCCTCTGCTATTCTCTCCCTGCTAACATACTCCTGTGTTTTATTAAATAGTCATTGAATAAAGTGACTGGAGAGAAAAATCTCATGGGTCAGTCCCGCTTCTGGTGTAACTGCAGAGTGCAATGGAACTGCACCCAAAGGGCACTCTGCCCCATTGGTGAGTATGCAAGCTTTACACAAACAAGGCAGACAAGGGAGCAAGAACCTACAAAGAAAAAATTCAATCCACTCAGGCAATCATCCACGATAAGAGATCATTAAGTGTGCTTGAAAGGCAAGAGAAACAAATTTTGCCTCGGAAATCTGGATTCTATGATGGAATCCAGGTTTGGTTATTTCATTTTCACTTCACCATTCAAAGGAAGCAGAAACTAGGACAAACAACAGCTACAGTATTTATCTCTTTGGTAACTTCCATAGAAGTCTCTAAGCAATGGGTACATCTTACAGTAATCGTCATAAAAGCCCAAAAAGATCCTGTAGAAGTTTCATAGATTGAAAAAACTGGGGCATGAACAGGGAAAACAGCTTCCCCAAACTTAAATGGGGCCTGTAGGATGGTGAGAAAGACTTCACAGGAACTGGGTCCCTCTGATTCCTGTTCTAGCCACACAACAGTGCCTCAGTAAAAGCAGATCCCAGACACATAAGCTGAATCAATAACCTCTTATTACAGACAGAAGGTCTGGAGTGCATTTTAGGGTATTTCTTTAAGGCAAAAATGGGTAAATACTAGCTGAGGAGACACTGTCCGAAAGTGGCTGTAGTACACTTCCACAGCTAAATGGCTCTGTGGGTCAGTTCAAAGAGGATTTGGATCCCATCACTTCTGGTCACACACTACTTTTAAATTCGGCTCAGGTAAGCTCCAGCCTTTATATGACAGAAAACGACCTGTTGTGTAAAACACCTTTGCTTAGTTCCTTGTAAATTAAGTTTCCATAACCAGCTCACTCTTCATACTGCAAAAAGACTCAGCTGATATAGCAGAGGCTGAAGAGGCAGCAGAGAATGCAACCGCTCCTTCCAGCTGAAGACATTGTTTCCTCAGAACACACTGCAATCTTGAGGCAGAACAGCAAGACTTTCATTGCCATGCTTCAAATTTTACCTGTTCTTTGTCTTGAGTAGCAGCGTAACCTGGTGACCCAGTCAGTGAAACAATGAACAGGAAGTCCTGTATATCTCTGAAATTTCCAGCAACATGATAAAACAAAGAGCACTGAACAAGAGGTTTGTCCGAAGTGATCTAATGCTGCCATGAAGCACTGTTTCAGGGTTGAAATCTCGAGTACCTGCCTGAAAACCTAACTACGCAGAGGCAGAAAACTGCGCCTCAAAAAGTATCCACTCCCGAGTCACCCGCATACAGCTGTCACTACAGCATCCTGCATGGAGCAACTAGAAATGTGCATCTTCCTTAAAATTCCGGAATGACAACCAACTGGCTGCACATCGTCTCCCCAGATGAAAGACTGTCGATAGCTGCTAACTGAAGGCTGTGGTATTCTTGAAGTACACCACAAGGATTATGCAACTAAACCTGCAAAGGAATGGGAGAAGAAAAAGCTTTCTTCCAAACCAGTGATGGCATCCACCACAAGGAAAGAGTTTTTGGAAGTGAATCTCAAAGAATTGTCAGGCCACAGATCCAATTACAGAAAGTAAAAAGGCAGGAATTAATGAATCAGTAAGAAACAACCTGAAAACAACCATTCCTGCCTTGGTTTTGTGTAGTGTAGACCATAGGCTGGTTTATATAACTCTTCTGTCATTACACTGCTTGCTGCTCTGTAAAGGGTTAAATACTGGGTGACTGCATCCTTTCAGCTGAGATAAACAGACTCCCAGGCAAAGGGACCACTGGGAAATACATATGCTATGCTGAGACAACAACATGCCTCCAACTCAGAGGACGGCTTGAGGTCAGCTTTCACTTCCTCAGCCTTCTGCTTCTCTTGCTTTCTAGTCACTGTTGCTAAAACTGGTTCAAGGGCACTAGAGACTTTTAGTAGAACAGATTTTTCTCCTTGTGTCAAAATCCAAAAAGTTTAATATTTACTACGACCACGCAAAATCAGAATCTGAATGTGAACTGGAAGTTAGTATTATCCAAGTACCATTACTGGAGAGCTGAGAAAATAAAACAGTCCAGATTTCCTGCTTAAGGGCACATCTCCATTTTGCCAGCAGCTGCAACAAAGAGCGTATAGTGTATCACACTTGAAAACTGCACAAATACCCATCAGGGAAGAGAGATTACTCTCCTCTAAAATATTTTTTGGTTGGAGAAAGAGAGATTTGAGAACAGTTTTCTGGCTCCACCAAGAATGACTACTCCCTGTTTTACCTTTAGGAAGGAGGAAAGCTGAGGTTTTACGTGGCAAACAAATACTAACACATTACAGTCTGACCCAACAACTGAATTATCTTTAAAACCTCATCCCGATTCAACTGTAGCATGACAGAGATTTCATTAATTTGGGATTGTTTTCCTGAAGTGATGTGACAAAAAGCTGCCTCTAAATGTCATTTCAAGTGATTATCTTCATCCCCACCCGAGGGGCCTGGGGACAAGGGAAGACACCAAAACCAGCCTGATAATAATACTCAGCCCTCTCGGCTTTTCCTTGTCTGAGCGCTTTGCAAAGAAAAAGCCTCACCACATCCCTGTGAGGTAGGTCAGTAAGTATTATTATATTCCCTTAATACAGATATGGAAACTGAGGCAGAGAAGTTACTTTCCTGAAGGCCACTGCAGGAATCTGTCTCAGAGATGGAACCAGGAGACAAGATTCCTTAGCTCTCAGAGAATTTCCCTTTCTCTCTCCTATCTCCCCTCTTCCCCACACAAGTCTTAATGGAGAAATGAGCAACGGAGAAAGGGGCTACAGTGCCAAGTTTCTGACAAATAGCAGGACTCCCAGTACGACTCCACATACTCCAAAAAGGATTATTAAATATACAAGTACCTTAGAATTAATGGCAAAATGACTGCACACATTATAAAGAAGCCAACATACAATACAAACCTAGCTTAATAAATAAGTAAAAGACATGCAGCTGCAGTTGTGACTGAGTGCTGAGGGGTCCTCAGCTCAGCAAGGTCCCAGATGCCAGTGGGTAAGCCCACATCATTCCTGTGACTCTACTGCCACGCCGACGAGCGCGTGTCTGATAGTGCGACCATGTAGTTTATAGCCGTCCTGAGTCACCAGTGCTATCGTGCCGGGCTGCATTCCCTCGGCTGGTACATGGCAGACTATTTCATGGTCATATGGATCATATTTGCCACCAACAGGGTTCATCTTCTGAAGGCCATGTTTGGCAAATACACTTTGCAATTTGGCCTCTATGAGAGAGAGGCCTTCATAGATTTTCTTCAGGGTTGGATTTGGATTACTAGGCTCCGCTTCTTCTGCAGCGCTCTCGGCAGTCTTCTCCAAGATATCTGCTACTTCCACAAGGTCCCTGCAGAAACTCTGGATCCCTACAGGCACAAAGAAGCAAGAATTAGGTGAAGGACAGTTTACAGAACATACAGAGCTACAGTACCAATGACAGGCACAAAGTCACAGCAGTGTGAAAGCACCTTTAAAGCTGCTAATAGATTTGAACTGTTACTTTAGTGAGAGCAGAGAGTGCCTTCTGTATCCTGTAGCTAAAGCTCTATCATTACATGGGTAGTAATCTAAAGACTCCCCAAATCAAGGTATATGCAGGAAAAAATACATCTATACACATCAACATATATATACAGTATACCTGACAAAGCAGAACATTAGTATTTCACTCCAGAAAGTTCCTGCAACCTAGACTTGCCATTTAGGACACTGTTCCACACCCTCTCATGCAATCCCACAGACATAAATGTTTTGCCAAGCAATTCACACAAACGCACATGGGGAACAAACACAATGGGGGAGAAGTAAAAATAATACATGACCATTCAAAAGTACATCCACAATTTTATTCCTAAGTTAAAACTGCTGTGAAAGGACTGGACAAAATGGTCCTTGGGTCAGTCATGAAAAAGTCATGCAGTCTTTTTCATTAGAAAAACGGGTTTAGATGGTTTACATTTCCAGCAGTGCTGTATTACACTGTGTAGAGATTTCAGGAAAATCAGCCTCCCCCAGTTACACAGATGCCATAACTAACTTAGTGAAAAGACACAACAGGAGAACAGAGAAAGAGAAACAATACTTTGGTGCTGTCTGTACCTGGACATAGATGTTTAAACAAGCACAGAACAAAGGAGCATGAGGGAGAAGCAACAAAGGAGCAGACAAAAGCAGACCAATTACCAACCATTTCCTCTTGCACCAGAGTCTGTTTTAATGCTCTACAGACCCCCATGCCTCACTCCATCAGCAACTTCTAATAAAGGACCTAATTTTTCTTCAAATCTGAAGCATAATGCATCTAAATTTCAAAGAGTTAGAAAAAAACCAAAACAACCCAAACCTCAAAACCAACAATGATTATCCCAAACCTCAACAACCATTTTGTAGCACAATGGGTAGACTGGTAAGAAAAATAAAGCAGCTCTAATTTCAAAGCTAGTGGAGTTAACTAACAAAAAACCTCCCAAGATTCATGCATTATGGAGAATAACAGTTTCGCATTCTCAGAGACAGTGCTGTCAGAGTAAACAGCAGTTTCTTCCCCCTTCACCTGCCTCCGTTGCCAAAGCTACAAATCCAGCTCACTTAATGGATGCTAAAATACTTATTATAGAATAAGTTTTAAAGAACATCTGATATAGGAACTGATAACCTTTGTCCCAGGCAGGATCTACCTCCTGAAAGCTAGAGCAGAAGAGAAGATGCTGTTAATACAGTAAAGGAAATCACAACCTAATGACACAGCTAAGAGTATGAAATACACCCTGTGAGAGACAATTCTCAGGATACAGAAGAACCTGTAATTTCAACCAAGTCAGTAGAACTCCACTCAATTGCACCAGGCCTGTTTTATTGAAAGAAGGATCTCAGAACAGTCACTGAGACGAACCTGACAGGACACAGCTGGACATACAGTAAGAATAGCAAGCCCAGACACCAACAGTCCAGGCCAAACATCATGCCAGACTTTACAAAGAACGAGGGCAGGGCAGAAGGAGAGAAAAACTGATGATCAGCATTTTATGCTCAGGCAGGCAGGCAGGCCACCACAGTAAACACAGCTTTGCCTCACTTCACTTACCAAAGAGTTTGGCATCTTCCACAAACTTCTGCGTTCTCCTCCGGACGTTCTCAGAATCTGCCAAAGCTTTCCGGTATCGCTCCTGCAACCACAATAGCGAGGGGAGACATCAAACAAAGAAGTAAAACCCATTTCCACCAAGCTGGCAATCCCTTAGAAAGGATTTAAAAAGAGCCCAATTCATGTCAGAAGGTTGTGCTGGGCTCCTGCGTTTTCACTACATGCAAACCCAAGTTGCTCTCTTGCTGATAAGACTTGACAACTTTGACTCCCTCAAAAGACCCAAGTGAAGGCCAGAAGCATTCAGGGTGCAGCTCAACTGATCACCTCATTGTCAGGCTGCTGCTTTTTGCATGAGTCACTGTGGCTACAAGACAATCCTTTCTCCAGCAGGCAAGCTGGCGGTCTCAGCAACTGATCTGTGACCAGCTGATTTATCACTTGGTGCTGTAATACTCTCAGGGCGATTACCTCCAGAATAGCCTGCCCAGTGCTGCAGTATTTAATCCTTTCCCGTGTCACATCTGTTCTCCAAAGTCCCTTGTGGTGGTTTGGGTGGATTCACCCTTTTTGGCTTGCAGCTTGCAGCCAAACACAGCCTGCTCTCTCACCCTCTCCCTCCCTCACCCAGGGAGTAGGGGAGAGAATTTGGAAAGAAGGGCAAGGACTCACGGGTTGAGATAAAAACTATTTACTAATTAAAAGAAAATGATAATGATAACAACAGTGATAACAGACTATACAAATGAGTGATACACAGTGCTCACCGCCCGCTGACCGATGCCCGGCCTGTGCCAGCTAACGATCCCGCAGCCGAGACGGTCCCGAAACCCAGAAGAGCGAGCCTGAGCGATCCCCGAGAGCACACCCTCGATTTCCAGTCAACCCTGGTTAATGTACTGACATGACGGGATATGATATGGAATATTTCATTGGCACATCCAAATGCCAGTTCTGGGTTTGCTATTCACTGTGCTTCTCCCTCCCAGTCCTAATGCAGCTGTGAACAGCCAAACACGATGGCCTTGAGCTCCAGCAGCAACTAATAACACCAGTACTGTTATCAATGTTCCTCTCATAATAAGTTCTGCTGAAACCAAAACCCAGCTCTTCTAAGTACTAAAAAGAAAATTAACTCTATCCTAGCAAAAACCAGGACAGTCCCTATAACATGATCCCTACCATTTCCACCACACCACTGTCACTGGAAAGGACTCTCCTTGGACAATCTGGATCTGGTGTGACACAATACGTGATGCTCAATGGGATGAAGTTACTGCTGTTCCCTCTGTACAGTGCAGTGAGAGAACTGACCAGACCATCCCCAACATACCGTTTTGCCTGCCAGGATCACACTATCAGTTCTTGCTCCTAGGTACTCCTGGCAGATGGTGTTTCTGGGGAAGGCAGAATGTACTTTCACAGTGCACCCTCTCACACTTACAGCACAGCTGCTCTGAAGGCTGCCACAGCACAGCACCCTTGTGTGCGTGTTACAGGACTTAGAGAAAAAGTTAAAGCTGAAAGATGGACCAAGTCAAGGGGACTGAACTAAAGACATCATGATGCCACCAGCAGCACACTCACAGTTAAATCCCGGACTTGTTCTTCTAATTTGATGGCTTTGTGCTCTAAGGCACAGTCAGAAAGGGGATGCTTGGGCTCATCGCGGGGATCTTCTGGGCCACACTCATCTCCTGTACTTCTCTGCTGAGCTGCAGTGCTGAAAACACATGGGGAGCCCCTGAAATACAAACTAGTGACAAAGAAAGAAAGTTAAGTAACAAGAGGGTCAAAAAGAAGAACTCTAGTTTGGTGTCGTTACTAAAAGCAGACTCACTTTAAAAAGGTACACGGGATTCTAGGTAAAATTTTAGCTCTTTTCAGAAAATATGGACAACTAGTAGAGAAACACAGAGACAGATGTTTTGAAAAATTATTTTATTTTAGACTTGCACGTCACTACAGAGGCTGTACACCACTTCTTTGACATACCTTGAAAGGAATTACATTTACACAGGAAAACAAGTTGTGGCTTGCATTTTTGCTGACCTCCCAGTACAGGTGGTCAATACTGGATGACAAACTTCAGAAACATTTTTGCAAGGTAGTCTTGAAAAGAAGGCAAGTGGCATAAAGCTGTTTTTACAGCTACTTAAAATAAAATAAATCAAATGTTGTGAGCAAAATTCAGTAATATCTGCATATCCATGGCACTTAAGAAGATAGGCAAGCATAGCCTAGCCTGCTACCCGAGATGGTAACAGGGATTGCCAAAGGGCAAGTCACGCCAGTGGAATGGCTGTGTATTTCTGTGGAGAGATTCAACAAGCAAGGAGAGGTGCACGCATCTCAAACTGCTGGCTAAGGAGGATTCAATTCTCAGATGCTCTGACCCGTTTGTTCTCCTGGGTGCAAACAGACATAGTATGTGGTGCATTCAGTTTTCCTCCTATTGAGTGAAAAGGAGGAGAGTTTGAACCTTTTGCCAATCAGTTCTTCTTACAACTTATCAATCACTAGACTGTACCCAGCTTTCATGTCCACTACACAAACAACAGTTAAGAAACCAAAGAGAACTGTCAGAGATGTACCCAGGGTGTGTGCAGCCCAAACATTCTGAGGCCTTCAAACTCCACTAGCTGTCTTTGGAAAAGGGACTGAACATGCCAACTGAAAACTGTCTCAATATTCTCCAACAGTTCTAAACACTTCAACTGTTTCTAACTCTACTGGTAATGAAAGAGACCCAAAGGCAAAAAAAAAACCCAACCCCAAAAGCCCTAGCTGCAAGTGCTGGAGCCTGCCTTATTTCCAACGCGTTTTTCATCCTAAGTACACTTTTCAACTAAAAAGCACACTTGCAAGTGGCTGATGTTGGTACAGCAGGTGGAGCTCATCCAGGAGGCTGACTCCACAACTTGCAGATGATATGATGAATCACAGAATGTTGGGGATTGGAAGGGACCTCGAAAGATCATCCAGTCTAATCCCCCTGCCGGAGCAGGAACCTAAATGAGATCACACAGGAAGGCATCCAGGCGGGTTTTGAATATCTCCAGAGAAGGAGACTCCACAACCTCCCTGGGCAGCCTGTTCCAGTGCTCTGTCACCCTCACTGTAAAGAAGTTTCTTCTCAAGTTTAAGCAGAACCTCCTGTGTTCCAGCTCACACCAAAGAGGCAGATAATTGGATCGAGCTGTATAAACACTGCCTAGGTGCTTTGCAGCCTATTCTATACTGTAACAATCTCACAGGTTTCCCAAAAACTAGATAATAGAAGTCTGGCTGAAAGCAGTGTGGTCAAAAGATGATCAAACCCAGCATGCTAGACACTTTGAAAAATATTTTCCACTTCATTCTGTTCTTTTCCAGAAAGCCCTTCACCTGCGGTTTTCACTCCAAGAGCAAAACCAAGAGTTTTCACTTCCCCTCCTACACCACCTGCTTTTACAAACCCACCTAGACAGGACCCATTCCTGCAAGCATGAGGCCAAAGCCTCACCCCACCTCCCTCTCCACCTTACACCAGGAACAGAGTCTTCAGAAGACAGTTCAATTTACTTCCAAACAAGCTCCATTCAGGAAACATTTTAGTGTACATTTAACAAGGAAGGGTGTCCTTTTTTGGGAACTCCTGGGCTCCTCCTCTGAGCAGGGCTTTCAACAACCCCTTTAATAGAGGGCTTTTGTATATGCTAAGTGCACATCTACCAAGTGAAACGCAGCACAGAAATCACTGCACTGGCCCCGACTCAACCTTCTGTGTTTATACAGCACAATTCAACACTGCACACACACTCATTTAGGCCCCAGATCAATACCGCTGAGTTCATGTCACCAGGCCCGCGCCTGCACCACTAAGCTTCCTTACTTTTCAGCAAAGCTGTACTGCTCAGGTGCAACGTTGCAGAAGTGCACAGCTTTTGTTTCTGGATCTATCAAATCAGTCGTGACATCCAAGTGTCATTCAGCAATCCAGCTAAGCTGAGCTTACGGTGGCAACTGGAAGGGACGGCTTTGCTTCCTAGTACTGGAGCTGTGCAGGAATGAAGGTTCAGGGAGTTAAACCAGACGAAAACTAACCCTACAAAACAAAGAGACTTTTCTGTCTGTGTCCCTGAATAAGTTTGCTGACAGATCAGACGAGTGCAAGTGCCAGCACAAAAGAGAAGACAAACACATGAAGCCTGGCGAGATGTGGGATATGGGGAAGGGAAGAGGTGCTCCCCTTTGGCTGGCTCAGCTCCATGACCAAAGCACAGTTTAAGAGACTTACAACTGCCCAAAGACCACCAAGCACGTCCTACCACCCCCTGCTTATCAGTCCACGTTCCCTCATTTTATCTTTAATACAAGGTTGCTAAAGGTCCCACAACACTAATGTCAAACTTCCTTTCCCCACCTGAAGTTATTTGCATATGCAATTTTTTAATTAAGTGGGTACTTAAAACATGAACTGTACGTCAAACCACTTATTTTCAACACATTACACACAAAATACAAGTCTGACAGTGCTTCTGCTACCTACACTTGCTCTAGAATAGGACATTCTTCGCACTAATCTTCAAAGAACCAGGCAAGGGGCTGTCACTAGGCTCTTTTCAAAAAGCTGCCCAGCTGCTTTGGTTCTGGGTTCCAGGAATGTCAACACAGCAGAACCCCCCACATTTCAACCCTGGCTGCAGAGAGAACTCAAGATGGGGTCTGCACAAGACCCCATCTTGAATGATTTTTAAGATGCTTGTCACATTTGTTTTGTTGACTGGTTAACAGAGCACTTTTTTAAAGCTATAGAAAGCAGACGAAACTGGAGGTGAGGACAGAGCAGGACCCTCTTCACCAAGCCTTCAAAAATCAATCCATGAAGCTTTAAACAACTGCAAAGCTTTCTTTGTAAATCAAAGGTGTGCCTGCTGTAAGCACCAACTACAAGCTTTGTCCTTTAGCATCTCCCATTTAATTCAAAGAGTTGCAGTGATGGAAATCAGCCCTGCTACAGATGAACCAAGGAACCTGAAATGCAGCTGAGAAAGCAGCCTTGGCACCTCACAGGTTGACTCCTGTCTCTTAAAAAAGCTATACAAATGAGTTAACTCTTTTGCATCCAAGAAGCAAAGGTTAGCGAGTCATTTCCCTCTGCAAGTGATTTACACTACACCAATGGGTGTGTTTCGTGTGTAGGAGGAGAGGGGCATGAATGAGCTGGTGTGTCAGCTACTGGGACCTGCCTACGTGAAGCAGAGAGCTGCCTGCATGGACTCCTTTCTCCAGCTTGTGAAACCAAGTCCCACAACACTCCCCGGGTATCACGTGCTGTTCAGACAAGCCTGCCCTAAAAGTTGCAGGGGAGAAACAAGAACCACAGACTGACTCCAAAGGGAATTCTTAAGAAGGACTACTATGCAGAATTGAAAATGCCACTCATTTACTTCTTCCTCCAGGATGAAAGAAATACTCCAATAAAAATGGCAACCGCTATTTCCAGTCTGTCCACTGCACTGTGCTCCATCTTCTAGACACAGTTGTGATCACAGCTGTCCTAAAAATAGGCAGAAATCCCACTGGAGGAAGTTGACACATCCCAAAGTGACAAACACATGACAGTCCCAGAGCGTGTGAAGGGATTATACAACTGAGCTGGTGACACAAAAAGATTTACAAACTGATGTCACAGAAATCCAAATAGATAGATGTAGCAGAGAAGTTGATGGTATCCATTTGGTTTAAGCCAGTCATCCTTAAAAGGTCAGAATTTAGATGACGAGAACGGGTCTTTGTGATCAGAACAATAGTACCACCTCTCTCTCTGGAGCACAGGCATGACACCCGACCATCCTAAACCCATTCTGCCCTGTTCCCTCTGAACACAAGGGTCCTACCCCATCTCTCCTTAAACACTCCCTCTTCCTCCTCCCAAATCAGCATGACAAAGCACGCAAGTACTGAGACACACAGAAACATCTGCATTAGTGTTTTAGCTCAGATGAGCATGCTTTGGAAGGAAATCTCCTAATTACCCCCAATTACTGTCCTCCATTTCATCAGGGAGTGATATCAGAGATTAATACTATGTGGATTCCTCCCTCTTCGGTGAAACTGGAGAACAAGCTTGTGTGGTGCACCTTCACCCAGGATGGCTAAACTGGGCAGCAGCGTCCCAGACTGGAATCAGGGTACGAAGTCCCTGAGATGTGCACAGCACGAGTGTCCGGACAGCAGGTTCTGGCGACCCTCCATGAGGGAAACCTGCTCAGCCCCCATGGGACAAAGTCACCTATTTCAAACTTGGTGCATGTTTTGAGAGGAGCAAAACAGTTTTCACACATATAGAAAGCACATGAAAGCAGAAGGACTTTCAGGCGTGCATCGTTACATTTAGTGTCAAACACAGCTGCTTCTATTATGTGCTGCAGAACTATTTTATTGCATTTAAGTGGTCTTTTCAGTTTTTCCCCAGGGAAAAAAACCTCTAGAGTAAGCTAAAATACTTTTTTTTTTTTTTGTCTCAGCTAGCCACAAACACAGCTGCTTCTATTATGTGCTGCAGAACTATTTTATTGCATTTAAATGTTCTTTGGTGGTGTTTTTTTTTTCCAGAGAAAAAGAAAAATCTAGGATAAACTAACATGCATTTTACTTTCTTTCCACCTACCCACATTTCACTTAAACAACCAAAACACTTGTTACAGATTTCACTTTTATAAGCCATATTCCACAATGTCCAAAAATACAACTGGATACTGTTGTTCTGTCTAAATATTGAGACAATTAAATGGATCGTCTTCCCTCGACCGTCCAAAACACGCTGCAAGTGCAGATGCTGCTAAACATAAAATCTGACGAGCACAGTAAACATCTAGATCATGAATAAATGGTCCAGATGGGCAAGAAGAGACGAAGAAATGACCCGTGGATATGGGCAATGGCAGGAAACAACGTCACGACGTGACTTATGACCACAGAAACGCTTTTCCCTGAAAATGAGTTTCTCCTCAAAATGTCCACGCTTCCAGGAAACAGCCTGCTTACTGCCAGCCTGTTCTTGTTCCAGGCCTCCTGAGGAGCTGAGGGACGGCAGCGTGCCCCTCATGAGGGGTAAAGCCGAGACCTCCGGCACCGACCCACAGCCCAGCGGGCGCCCCGGGCCCGACGAGGCGCCGCGAAGGGCTC
>NW_010310071.1:76832-87740 GCF_000700745.2 Antrostomus carolinensis | reverse complement strand
CTAGCCAGGGTCAACCCACCACAACAGGGAAGGACCTGTAGTCTCTGCTAAGTAAAATGCAGAGGGATTGATTGTAAAAACATCAAAATCAGCTACATGACACACATCAGATTCCACCTTGATAATATAATTCATGTTGGGAAGAAATAGCCTGAGATGAGAGAAAGAACAGCAAAATAATTTTCTACAAGTGGATATCCCCAAGTTATAAAGCTCACCTCATTCAAAATGACACAGAAAATTTAATTACTTTAGTAAGGAATTTCTGGTAAGTCATTGAATAATTAGGCAAATCTGAGTAGATATGTCAGCAATTACCAGCACAACCGCATTCACAAGTTGCAACTTAATTGTTTTATTGAGTGTCAATCCTCTATATTTGGGAAACTATTGCATTTCAGGTAATTGTAATGTACCAGCATGACAGAAAGCTAATAACACATACAAGCACTTTCCTTGTTTTTCTGCAGTTTTATAATGAGCTATGAGATTAGAAGTAGCTGATCAGCATTTCCTGATTTGTGCTTATGTCTTACCATTCCACACAATTCCACTAAAAGTAACTCAGTTTGCTAAGGATATGCCTAAGAGTCTTGGACAAAGGAAACTTCCATCCTTCAAACCCATCTCAACTGCCTCAGTAGCTCAGAGCATCTTTTCCTCGAGTTTCATATGTCTCATCATCCCTATGACAGTCTAGGGCAGAAAAAACATTCTATTTGCACCCTCATTGGGTCCAGTGACTCCTGGCTGTTTTATATGCGAAGTAAATCTTGTTCTACAGGCAGACAGAGCGTGAAATCCAAGGGTCTGAGCCCAGCCTGTTTCCTTGGACAGCTGTGCCAGATGTGCTGGAAGAGAGGAGCCTTAGAAAACTCATGTCCTCTGCAAAACCGCATGCTCTTTCTTGCCAACCATTTAAATTTTATTCTCTGGTCTCTCAGATCAACAACTATGTTGTTGTAGGACCCCTAATGCAAGGAACAGGGCAAATAATTTTTCCTCATGAGTAAATGATGGGATTTCTCTCAGTATGGCTCTCTGAGAAGGGTGTTGTAAAGACATCCTGTGCTGTTATGGAATGTGGGGAAATCTTTCTCAAAGTTGCTGAGTTTGTTCCTGCCCACCAGGACAGCAGAGGATATTGGAAATTTTTGTGCTTCGAAAGTGTGAAAACTAGCAGGAGGGATACTTGAATTTACAATCACTGTTATAGAGGACAATAGCACTTCTCATCTGAGGACACCACGTCTTAAAATGCATTTAAAGCTAAGAAATTGTTTCTACAGAAGGAAAAACTGAGCTTCAGAAAATTAACTTATTTAGGGCCAGTTAGAAGTTTGAGGGTAAGGCCAAGCCCAAGTCTTCAGTCACAACTCACTGTCCCATGATTTTCTTAACACCATCATTCCATCAAAATAAATTAAAAAAAGTAATGATCTTCCCTCAGATCAAAAAAGTATGATGAGATTGATTCCTTCCCTTTGACAAGAGAACTACTCAGATGTAAACCTACTGTGACTGAAAGTCAAACCTCCTTAATAATGTGAATTGCTTTAGGTTACTAATTTCTACCTTTCTCTCTGCTTTACCTCTTGACAATCCTTTTCCAAACTCTGATTTAAAACATAAATTCTAGCAGTGCATCATACAGGCTATTTGATTTGGAGATTGAAGGAGATAGAGAGGATAAAATTAATAATAATTGGCATACTACAAATAGCAACTTGGTATTATTTAATGCTTCTTCTGTTGAAAGGGTTACAAAGATCATGTTCCAGTTTGGAAGCATGAACTGCAACAAAAGTAATTTCAAATACAGCAAATGCTTCTACCATAATTTAAAACAGTTCTCCTGCTATGTGTGATCTCAACAGCCCCCAAGTTCCTGCAAGCGCTGACAGGCCTTGCATCTGCTTGGTGGAAATTTTAAGGTGGAGTGAGAGAAGATCAATATTTATCAGCAGAAGTTAATATTTGCCAAAGATCATTGGTGTGGCATGCAGTTCAATCTTAGACTGCTTAGACCTTACAAAATCTACCATATCTTGCTAGTCCTTAGTCCAATCTGTGAAATCACTAGTAAACTGATGTTCTCTTATTGAGAAAGTCATGTGTTAAGCTGTCCTGGTTTTTAGCTGGAAAAGAGCTGGGTTTCTTTTCAGTAGTCAGAACGGTGCTGTGTTTTGCTTTCAGCCTGGGATTTGTTATGAGAGAAACACTGATAACATACCAATGTTTGCACTTTTGTTGCTGGAAGTGAAGGACTTTGTGTTCTGTTAGTCTACAAGCACAAGATCTAGAGGGTGTGAGGAATATTTAAATTAATAAGCTAAATTGGCATTTGGATATGCCAACGGGATATTCCATATCATATCACATCATGTCCAGTATATTAGTGAGGGGCTCTTCCCCTTTTAGCTCTCTCTGGCTTTCACTTGGGCTCTCACTCTTCTGGGATTGTGGTTTCAGTTCAAGATTGTTGCTCCTCCAGGATCGTTATCTGGGAGTGGGCCAGGCTTGGTCAGTGGGTGGTGAGCAGTTGCTCTGTGTATCACTCATTCGTGTATTTTGTTACTGTCATCATTATCATTACTATTTTAATATTAGTATTATTTTGAGCTTTCTTTTATTTCTATTATTAAACTGTTCTTATCTCAACCTACAAGTGTCCTTATCATTGCCCCCCAATCCTCTCCCCTATTCCCTGGGGGTGGGGGGGAAGTGGGTGAATGGCTGTGTTGGCTGCTAGCCAAGGGCTAGCCCAGTGAAACTATCACATAAGTAAAGGAGAACTTCTGCATTTGTGTAAAGTTCACTTCACTGCCGAAGTGCAAATGAAGTGCAGATAAAATGCAGAAAATTCCTACCACTGGCTAGTGACTGTATTGTACTTCATCAAACTGTTGCCAAAAATAAATAGAATAATAAATACTCCAATTAGGAATTTAAACCTAAAGAAAACTTTAACCTTTTTCCCCAAAAAAAACCTAAGGAATAAGAAGATGTGGTCCAACAACTAATCACCACACAGCTACTTGTTCTCTCCCCATCATGTGGAATGGGGTAGAGGAAAAGAAATGCAAAATTGAGAAAACACATGGATTGAGATGAAGGCCGTTTAATAGGTAAAGTAAAAGCTGCACCTGCAAGCGAAGCAAAATAAGGAATTCCTTCAGTACTTCCTATGAGCAGGCAGGCACTTAGCCATCCCTAGGAGAGCAGGGCTCCATCACATGTAACAGATACTTGGCAAGACAAATGCTGAATGTCCCCCTTTCTCCTTCTTCCCTTTGGTCACTTGAGGTCAGCTGTCCCAGCTGTGTCCCCTTCCAACTTCTCAAGCACCCCTTGCCTACTTGCTGGTGGGGCCATGTGAGAAGCAGAAAAGGCCTTGACACTGTAAGCACAGCTCAACAGTAACTAAAACATATCTGCGTTACCAACGCTGTTTCCAGCACAAAGGCCAAACATAGCCCCACACAAGCTACTATGAAAAAATTTAACTCTTTAATTTAAAAGCAGTATTTTTACTTAATAAAAACAAAAAAACCCCCAAATTTCACTTCCATATCCACTTTCTATTTTGGGGGCTTTAGTTCTTTAAATTTCTTCCATCTTGTAATGAGTTTCTTCATGGCAACAAATTGTGATTGCATCTTTCAACCCAGGGCAAACCAAAGTCTAAAGCTGTTTCATCCTTAATTGAGTTATCACCTAAATAATCTGATTGAATTCTAAATTAGGAAAAATGACAATACACATATATGCCATGTACATTTCTGACTCTACCCAAAAACTTCTGATCTTTATATGCCTGCTACTTACCCAAAATCACACATTGTCTTGATGTCAAAGAGAATTTTCATTAAAAACCTCTATTACAGAAATGCCACTTTTGCATCTGTGAGCTGAAATTAAAGTTAGTCAAAGTGGTTGAATAATATGACTGGAGAATTTATAAGTAATCAGGAGCTGGTAAGAGGTGTAAATTAGAATTATTGTGACACAATATCAGTGTAAATTCTTGTAGTAACCAATTACAAACAAACAAAGTACGCCTTTTTCTGTACTTCTGTCTGCTGAACAGTATCAATAACTTGGCAAGCAATTATGCTCTAGAGAAGGGATGATTGGAAAGATAACTGGAGAGACAGGAAAATATTAATAAGATACAAAACCCTCTGCTATTAGAATATTGATACAAATTTGGCCCAGGGTCAGCTGCCACTGAAAGATGTTATCAAGCTCGTGATGCTCATGGACATTGTAGTCTCTGGTTTAGTTCCTAGAGGGCATTAATTAAAATAATCTGCTTTGGAGATCTGAAGAAAGAAGCTGAAAGATGGAACTGGAAATCAGTTAGGGACTGCCTGTGTACTCCAGAGGTTAAATAAATACTTTGAGAGTGACTTATATAGCGCTCTCAGTTGACCCACCGAACCCATTTGATGTCCATCATTGTCACTTTCAGATGATAGCTGGACATTTGTATTTGTCTAATGAAAAACCATGCAACGTCATGCATGGAAGAGAAAGACAGAAAAGCACTTTCCAATGAAAACTGTTGTTTGCTATGCAGCAGCATCTAAAACACACCTTCTTGTCCTGGTGCATTTATAGTGTCATTTTCATTGCTGGTAGTACACATTTCTGAGACTTCTTCCATCAGTCTGGATAGCAACAGACACAACACCACATATTTGATGTTATTTGCTTAGCAAATAGGATTCTGTTTTGAAGTGAAAATCCTGCTGATTTTCAGAAATACTTAAATTATGAGAATCCTCATGGCAATCTAGTTTTACTGAACCAAACTCCATCAACAGATACTTTTGTTCCTTTTCTCAAATATGTCTCCTGCATAGTTTTCCATAGGTCTTGACAATCATCCTTGTCAGTTTTTCTGCTAAGGTCAGTCAGGAAGAGTATTTCCAAATACAAGATTTTTGTCCATTCAATAGATACTCTGAGGAGTTCTCCATGGTAATTGCATTAAAATTCTTCTGACATTCTGTTCCTCCCTCTATTTCTCAACTAAAATTTATTTCCCACTTGTGACTAAGCACTTTCATATACTTTTGAGCATGAGTCTGTGCAGATGCATGCTTGTGAATTAGTTAAATAGAAAAGAAAAACACATTGTTTATGCACACAGACCCTATGTCTGTGTCATGTCACTACCTACAGTATTTTAGACTTGGCTATAAGAGAAACATAATGCTAACTATACAATATGTTTTGAATGTACTTACAATTAACTGAAACATTTCTATTTGTAGCTGAACTAAAAGTAAAACCATAAACCTTTGAGATCTATAGCTGATTGGTAAGTTTTTTTTTCATTCTTTTTCAATTTTAATCTTATTACTCTAAAACTGACGCTTTCAAAACAGACAAAAAAAAACTTCTGTGCAAATTCCACCTAAACCAGCTAGACCAGCCAATCTACAGATCAGGTCAATGAAATGAAGGGCATAGAATAGCAAATAAAATTTTCTGTAAATAGATGTAAAGTGAAACAACCTTAGCCTCACAGAGAAATTGATGGCTCTAGGCTGATACAAGCCAGAAATAAGACCTTGGGCTTGTAGAACGTAGGTAATTCCATGAAAATATCGGTCTGATTCTTCCATGAAAATAGCAGACAAGCTCAGAAGGTCAAAAAAGTAAATCAGTTTTTAGGACTAATTAGGAAAGCAATACAACAGGAAATATAACTATGCCACCCAAATTATCCATGGTTCTCAAACCCTTTCAACACTGCATGCAGTGGATGAAAGACTTGGAAGAAAGAACTATGAAGACATTTCTAAACAGACAGACAAACTGTCAGGAAATGCTCTGCAAGTGGTCCAAGAGCAGGAAGTATCATGTATACTTTGCAGAAGACAGAAAATGGTACTAGATGGGATCTGTGAGCTGAACTAGTACAGTTGTTCTTATCAATGCTTTCCACATTTACATTTTTCTGTATACATTTCTCCCCATATAGCTACACTGCATAGTTTTGGAGAGTTCAAAGAGCACCTCCTTCAAAAAAGCTTCAGGCAATAACCTTTCCCAGGTTTCAAATTAAGCTGTTTTGCCACGATGTTCTCACTTACTTCTCTCAGAAAGAATGCCACAGCAAGGAGATTCCTGTGTCCTGAGACCTCCTGAACATGTGTCAATTCTCTAATTTCCTGTATAGGATAAATACATTATTTTTATTAATGATGTTGATCTCCTAAGCATTTTGTTCTTTAGGGACTGTTCCCTTCACCTGGATGAAAAAGGGAGAATGACCCCATTTGAGGAGATATAAAACAATCAATTTTTTTTTTTTTTCACCAGAGCATGGAATAGGGCTTTTTTAACAGATAAAGTTATCTAATAATAATCTATTATTATTATTGTTATCATCATCATCATCAAATTAGCTCAGATTTTACCTCAAGCACTTTTTGGAAACTCACTTCTATCACATTTTGCAAGAATAACAAAACACAATTAGTAGAAGTTTTCAATAGTATGGCTTTTCCACATCTAGAAGCTCGACTTGGTGCAAGAATACTATGGGAGAATCTGTTGTTGGTGTAAAGTGAGGGAAAATGGAGTAGACGGATGTAATTAGCTCCTAAATTTCAATGTTCTTTCAGAACATGCCCAGCTTCTAGTTCCTAATGAGATATGCAATACTTAATCCAGGCTTTAAATGCAGTATCAGGAGGCAACCAGATGTATAAGTTCAAATATTGTCATAGAAGATTGTCCTGTCCGTCATAAACTTCTTTACATGCCTTTTGATCATGACCCTCTGTTAACATATTCAGGCTTGATCTGCCATAAAAGCTAATTAAAGTCTACGCATTATGAAAAATAAAGGAGGTTTAAAATAGTGCCTGTGTCAGTACTGTCAGACACAAGTCCCTTGCCGAAAACTAAGTGGGTAAGGTCAAAGCAAGAGACAACACGAAAAGAAATATGGACAAAAAGAATCGCTGAGCCACTAGAGAAGATCAGAAACTTTCCTGGGAGAATGCACACAAGCTGAAAAGGAAATTTCTACAGGAAATGCAGTACTTGGATCCACGCAGTCCACCTCTATAAAAACCAAATCCTAAACCCATCTGATGTACATAAGCATTAGCAAGCCATAGAGAGAACTCTGCTGGTCTGAATAGTGCCAGAGACAGGAAAACAGAGCAGTACAGATAGCCTTGGTTGCACGAGGATAGTTGTCCAGTGGCAGAATGAGCATGATGTTGTAGAGAGCTCGTCAAAAATCTTCTGCTCCTTGAAGCCTCCCCCAGCTTTTACAGTAAAATGCATTGCTACCCATAACCTTTTTCACCTTGACAGCGTGTATGAGTTTGTTTCTTGAACCCATGGCACAATTAAAAATCACCATCATGTGTGATGTGTTGGTTGAAAAACCTGAGCTTCACAGGCAGCTCTATTCTGACCTGCATGTTGGGTAGAAGAAAACACCTTTCCCAAAGCGTAGTGGTTACCAGTTGGAAAGGGTCTGCAGTTGCTTATGGTAATGGAAACTAATAAATATGTACTTTCCTGTTCATCATCTAATGGATTTCAGCTGAAAGGAATAGCAGGATCTTGGTATTTCTGAGAAGTTTGGGGAATCTGTGAAATCTTATGTGAAACACAGGAGAAGGATGAGGTTTTCATTGTGACAGATGTGATTAAACCACTGTATGACGCAGGCCTTTGCTGACATAAAGGTTAATGCTATTAAGCTCTACTGACAAATGTGTGGAATCTTTTAACGTGCTGCTTTATAGTTTTCTTTGTTATTTATCTATTTATCTCTAACGTTTCAGAACTAATTCTAGAGGAAAATTAACAGCCATGATAACTTCTCATTTTATCAAGATACTAATCCTCTCTCTCTTAGTCTGGCTCCTGGTTTCATATGATTAGTTGAATATCTTTTGTTTCATCAATACAGTTTGTTTTGTATTCTGGTGACAGGATTAAAAAAACAACGACCCCACTGCCACCAAAAAAAGCTCCACTCCAGTCTGAAAATCACAATAAAGAGAAAATAGAGTCCCTGGGTGCTACTATCCAAAAAGTTGACAGGAAGCATGGCAGTCATCTTTTGTAAAATGTCCCCCAAATTTACATATTCTTACAATTTGAAGTACTTGGTATATTTTTTTCCTGAACATTTGATGTGGATAAAGTTTCACTTAAGTTTTTTTGCAAAAACTTACACAGCAGTTGCAATGAAGATTACTTTCTTTGGACAGAAATTCTGAATAAGACCAATGTGCCACCAGCTGTCACAGTGCCAGGATCTGACAACTAAAGCTGATACAGCATAGTATCAATTTCATGCCAAAGTTTTGTAGAGATGGGAGAGCCTTCGATCAAGAAACTTGATGAATTGATTCCATTGTGATACATGGGTAAAGAGTGAAAGCAGCATACTAGCCATTACTGAAATGAGATTGTGGAGTCAGAGGAGATGAGGTAGAAGGGAAGAGTAATGAAATCAGGAAAGTTAAAAAAAAGAGGGAGGTAGGCGGGAGAAGAGAAGGAAGGACAAACAGTGCTTATTCAAAAAGATATAAGAAAAGATGGGGGCAGGGGGGGCAGCGGAATAAGGGAAAAAAAAAAAGTCAAGGGAATAAGGAGAAGGTAAACAGAAAAATAGAAGAGGAATTTATATGAGCCAGGTATTATTCTTTCATTTGCAATTGATCATAATTGACTGAAATTATCTATTATCTACAATGGGAAATCAGGGTGTGGGGTAGATGTTTTCATGTAAAACCTGAATGCATCTGCAAGAGGGACAAAAGGGAAGTAGTCTTGGAAAATACCTAGAAAAAATAATGGTCCAAACCAAGAGCTTTTTATTTCTCAAAGTTTGGGGTTTTCTGTTTTTTTTAGGGGGATGATAGAGGTCTTTTTTTTTTTTTTTTTTTTTTTTTTTTCACTTTGGGAGTAATATCAGTTATGGGAGTGTTTTCTAAAATAGGGGTATGCAAGTCAGATAAGGTTATATCCACACAGGTGCTTCCATCTTTCAAACAACAACACAACACAGCTCTGGCATTTCAGGTGGCAGTGTGCACAGTGAAATTAAATTACCCATTGATAAATGTGGATTCAGTTACTCATTTGACAAAGCATCATCGGGATCATCAAATGGTAAATAAAATATATATTTCTTTGTGTCCTCTCTCTAGGAAGTGAGCTTTGGCTCATGAAGTGCTACTGGTAAGTGTAGCTGGTGGTTCACCATCTGCCCCAGGCCAGTGGTCACAGAAAAGTGCAGAAGTCCACTGCAAGTGAGGGCATGCTTCTCTTGGGAAATGGGTAGACTCAGGGAAAAACAGTGTCCATCCAGCCAAGATGGGATACACTGGGTGACAGTAATTAGAAACATTCTCAGCAGAGTCAAACTGTGTGATTTCTAGTGAGGTATCCAGAGTATAGAAGAGTTTGTGAAGCACATGAACTTGACTCCCAAAAGAGCATAAAAGGTAATGAAAAGAGTCATGAGGGTTTGAAAATTTTATTACAGTCTAAACTGGGAGAATCTCCCTGCATAACTTAGAATAAAGGTCAGGCTTTCTTTACCAAATTCTTGAAACATGTACAAATCAACTAGACAGCATTTATCTCTGTTATAATTTCTGTTCTGATAGTAAAAGTCAAAAGGTTGAGAAATAAAAAAAAGCAACATAAAAAAAAGTTTCCAAAAAGAAAAGTTGAGAAAGGCTTATCCAGGAGATAGCTTACTATAGAAAACTGATTCAATAAATGAAATTAACACGCATGCTTGCATTAAAACATATGTTTACTCTGTGTTCATCAGAGAAATTAGGTCTGTGCTACTCACAGATTCAGTGGAACCAAGGTATACATAGAAGATTAAACATAGGTTCAAATACTTTGCTGAATCAGGGCATAGTTTAGGTGTAAAGGCACTGTGGTTCTGCTCTCTCTGCACTTAGTAAATTTGATAGCGGTGTCCAGGTTACCTCCCTTCCATGCCTCTCAATTATCATCTTGTGGGAGTACCACAGTGTAGCTTTGACACACAGAGAACTAATGAATACTTCATGAGACTCTCAGCTATTATTTAATCACAGATCCTTATGAGCTGATGGAATTTGTGTTGACTTGATACAAAGGGAAAATAGTGCAGCACTTTCTGAAATGTAATAGTGAAAACAAAGCTAAAAATAAACTAAGTTAATATTAAAAATATGAGAAGTACAGAAGAGAAATATAAAGTGATGGTTGAAAACTAAACATAGATATTTGAAAGACTTTTTAAAAAAGAACAACATAAAAACATAAGACAAAAGTGCTCATTTCTATGGAATGACAGTTCTATTCATATTCATGTAGAGGATCACTCCTTCCATAGTGTCCCATGAAACTACTGATTAATCTCAAAGTCAGGGGTAAAATTAATTGCAAGTAGAATGAATAAGAAAAACATGTAAAAATCTGACCTAAACTCCCATTATTTTTTTTTTTATAAATCTGTTTTTTTCTCTAAGAATGTTAGCAACAGTATGGAAACTACAGGTGCTCAAAAATGAAAATCTTTTTTTGTCCACTAAACTCCTACCATCAACGTTAACAGCCCAGTCAAGATTATTAACTCTAAGGTTAACAACTTTAATAATTTAGCTATTTAAATTAATTGGATCCAAGGTTTGTTCTTCCAGACCATTGTTATTATAACCAGTCTTATGTAGAACCACTCAATACTTCAGATTTCATAACATCAGTGTGCCAAGCCCCAATTCACTCTGCTCATGCTGTATTATTTAAACTGCTGTAATAGGGCCTGATATAAAGCCCTTTGAAGTCAATAAAAAGACTCCTACTGACTTCAAAGGACTTTGCATTAGGCCCAGAGTATTTTCTTTGCAAGGC
>NW_010310071.1:74695-76807 GCF_000700745.2 Antrostomus carolinensis | reverse complement strand
GGGAAAGGAGGTGCAAAGGAAATTATTGGCAGTTTTAGGAGGTCTTCTTCAGAGAACTTCTATGTGTACCTGAATATTTCAGGTCAATCAGTGGTTAACCCAAAACTGCATGTGGTTTAGTGTAGGTCCTTCTGAAGCAAGCAAACAAAAATATATGGTATTTCTTGGCAGAACTGAAAAAAACAAAACAAAAAAATCTTTTGGACAGCACGCTTAGTTTGCCCCCCTGCCCTGGGTAGCATTATTTATACTTACGGGTTACTTAATTATTATTTAATGAAGAATAACATTTCAAAAGTAAAAGTCTGAAAAGTTTCAAGAGTGTCAAATTCAAATATTTTGAAAATAAAAAATTCATTTTGTAAAGACTGAAAAGTCTTAAATATTCAATAAAATACTTCCACAAGCATTTTGCCTATTTTGCCCACAGGTTTTATTAGGATTTTTGAATAGATTTGATCTCCCTCAAACTAGATTTCTATCACTGAGTTTTTACTGGGAGCCAAATATAATGCTTAACCATAAAAATCCAACTGCTGATAATTCCAGTGGGTCAAACTTGTGCAATTCACAGAAATCCTTGTCCCTATTAATCTTGTTCTCTATGATAAAGATTTTGAAATTGGTTTATTTAGACCTGTCCAAGCTCCTGTGTATCACAGCTGAATTTTATAACTCTTACATTTCACATTGAGTTTACCTTTGTTTGAGACCTTTGGAATATATCTAGCTATAGCTCTCCATCTCTTCCTTCTTTTCTTCTAAATTTATGTGCAAGATTCACATACAGCATATGTTGAATTATTTAGCAGGTTGTAACAGGAGCTGGTAACCTTCCACCTTATCTTCCTTTTGGCTATGCATGTAAGATATGGGTCTTAGCAAGAATTAAGAATGTTTTACTTCCCCTTTTTATCCAGCCGTATCCTCCAAAATAATTTGGAGGAGGTTATGTACCATCCAATATACATGCGATCTTCATAACATTTTCAAGGACAACACTTATCATTAGCAATTTTCAGGTCAGTAACTTCTTTCCACAGGTATGATGATGTATTTTATCTCTTACACACAAAATCTTGAGCAAATGCAGATCAGTTCTTTCAAGATCTTTTCTCTTTTTGGGTGTGATTTAGAATAAAACTATATGGTTTGTTTTCTTTTACTTCCACTAGATAAATGCCTGAATGAGTCCTTGATGTTTAGGTTAGTTTGCTACAGTTTAAAAGAGTGTGATCCGAAATGTACTGAAATCAATAGAAATCTTTCAATTGATCACAGTGGCCTTTTGATCTGAATTTAACACATCCAACAAATTATTTAATTTACTGTCAATCTGATGCTATATATCAAGTTCTCTAATGGGGAAACTGTAAGCTAACAATTTCAGTTTCCAGTTTTTAAAAGACTTTTATATAATTTATAATGAAACCATGAGTACAAGACATTTTAAACAGGAAGACACATAGGAATGCAAGTCAAAAAAGAGATGTTAAATACTTCCTAGACCTAGAAAAATAATTTGGCTGTGTGTCCCCATTTCGTAGACTGTGGAGGTTTCTTTAGTGGTAGGCAGCATCATGCAGATCAAATGGTTCCATTACCTCAGTTTACCTTCCCTATCACAGTAAAGGCAATATCAGATAAGGGGCACCTTTCACAGCATTTTCAAAATAATGCTGAGTCCAGTCAATTCCTTAAATAGAGCAAAGCAGAGGAGTGGAAAATGTGGTTATTCAAGGACTCAACAACACCCCACACTGCAGTTCCATCCTGGAATTAACTAGTGCCCCCCTTGCTCATGCACTTAGCACCTTGCAAGTGTGCTGGCTTCCAGCCAATGCGGTGGCCCCTCAACATGATTGCTGACAACAAGCAAACCCCATTTCCAAACTGTTCCTGTAGCATCAGTTGAAGCTGGCAGCCTGCTGGAAACCATCTGTGATAAACAGACAAGCCATTCTGGTCACCTGGCTGGATTGACCTAACTGATTCAACTTCCTTGGATTTGAAGATGATGAAAGTTTCAGCTCTTTCATGTATTGATGTTATTTCCTGTCCTAAAGGCCATCAGCTGGAGGGAAATTATCACAAGCAGCCAACCTGGAATTG
>NW_010310071.1:0-74658 GCF_000700745.2 Antrostomus carolinensis | reverse complement strand
AGTGCCAGGACAGTGCACATTGATTCATGGAAGAGAGAAATATCATTATTCACAAAGTGCTTCCTCCTTATGCTCAAATGCATATGACATTCATCACTTTTAATCAGTATTACTGACGAAGAGAGAAAGAGCTCAGGGCATGGCCACCATGTACAGCCTTTTTACAATTCCTAGTTTATCAAACATAAGGTATTTACTCCTGCTTAGCAACGGCCTTGTGGTGAAATAGGCAACTAAAAGCACCCATTTAATATCATATATCCCAGAGCCTCAAAAAAATGTATCATAGTTACAACAACAGATCATCAAAAGGGATTTGTAGATATAAAGAGTTGGAAAATTCAGAATAAATATAACCATTTAGCATACATAGATGACCACAAAAATCTAATAAATACAGAAATATATATAGGAAAGACAGAGAATATTAAGAGGTCCCTAACACCCGCATTCAAAAAACAGTACCCAAATCATTCACCAAATCAAAGGATAACTGAAGTAGGAAGGAACCTCTGGAGTTCTACCAATAGGAGAACAAAGACAGAGACAGGATGAGTAATCACCTGTTGCTCTGGCTCATGAAGGAGCTAATTAACGTGCACCCATACTTTCACACATCTACAAGATTAGGAGAATGTCAGTTTTCTGAAAATGCATGGGAATTTGAGTAGAAGTTACTTCTAAAGTAGCATGAATCACTTCTTTTTAAGATGAGTCACCCCTCATCCCTTAGAATGTTATAATGAGATGCATCTCAATGCACAAATACAGGTCACCCATCACAGACATCTTCGTACTTCCTGAAGGAAGGAATGTGTTCATTATAAGGCAGGTTCCTCACCCCCTAGGTAGGCTAGGCAGATCAGCAGCAGTGTGCCCAGCAACACAAACTATGTCACACATTATTTCTATTGTTGTCATAAAGACTATAAGGCTCCAAGTAAGTGCAAAAATCATTGTCAGTACAGACAATGAAGCCAGTGGTTAAAATAGAACAGAGCAGGAGTGGGTGCTCACTTGTTTGGGTGGCTATTTTCAAAGATTTTAATGACAAGAGACAATGAAGCTTCAGGTCCTTCTGCAATGACACATGAAGGTGAGACCTGTCCCATGGTTGTAATTTACCTGGACTTCTGTAAGATCTTTGAAATAGTGTCCCACAACATTTTTACCTCTGAATTGGAGAGATATGGTTTGATGGATGGACTGTTAGATGGATAAGGACTTGGCTGTATGGCTGCGTCCAAAGAGATACCGTCAATGACTCAATGTACAAGTGGAAACCAGCATCAAGTAGTGTTCCTCAGGGGTCTGTACAGGGACCTATTAAATACCTTCATCAGCAACATAGTGAGACTGAGTGCATCCTCAGCAAGTTTGTAGATGACACCAAGCTGAGTGGCATAGTTGATTCACTAGAGGGAAGGGCCTTTCAGAGGGACATTGACAGGCTTGAAGTGGGCCCGTGTGATCTTCATGGAGTTCAACAAGGCCAAGTGTAAGGTCCTACACTTTGATCAGTGCAATCCTCAATATCAGCGCAGACTGGGGGATGAATGGATTAAGAGTAGCCCTGTGGAGAAAGACTTAGGGATACTGATGGATGAAAAATTGGATATGAGCTGGGAATGTGCACTTGCAGCCCAGAAAGCAAATCATATCCTAAACTACATCAAAAGAAGTGCAGCCAGCAGGCTGAGGGGGGTGATTCTGCCCCTCTACTCTGCTCTGATGAGGTCCCATCTGGAGAACTGCATCCCAGTTCTAGGGCCCCTAGCACAATAAACACATGGAACTGTTAGAGGTGAGCCACAACAATTATCAGAGGGCTGAAACACCTCTCCAATGAAGAAAGGACGAGAGAGTTGTGGTTCAGCTTGGAGAAGAGAAGGTTCTGAGGAGACCTTTTTGTGTCCTTTCAATATATAAAAGGGTCTTATAGGAAGATGGATATTTTTTACCAGGGCCTGTAGTGACAGGACAAGGGGCAACAGTTTTAAATTGAAAACGGGTAGATTTAGATTGAAATAAAGGAAGAAATTCTTTACAATAAGGGTGGACAGGTACTATAACAGGTTGCCCAGAGAAGTTGTGGGTGTCTCATCATTGGAAGTGTTCAAGGTCAGGTTGGATGGGGTTTTGAACAATCTGACATAGTGGAAATGGCGGGGGGGGGGGAACTAGGGGATCTTTGAAGGTGCATTCCAACCTAAACTATTCTATAATTCTATGTGCACAAGTTCGGTCTAGCCCAAGTTTTGATTTATCACCTTCTGGAAAACTCCACTTTCTGTTTCACCCAGATGTATTCTAAAGAACAGGATTTTTAATGAGAAGAATGAAACTGACAAATTTGTGTTTGCACTAACCAGTCCTCCACCACAATGGAAATGGGGACAGTATTTAAATGACTTTTCTGCACCAATAATTTGGGTTCCTGTAGCAGAAAATTAATTTTTCTCTTCTGTGTTGAAAAAAACCCAATGGGTATTCCTGGATCCCAGCCAGAGTAGCAACAGAGGAGAAAGAAGCAACAGCACATCTAGCTGAAGAAATAGAATACAGAGCTCTTCCAAAAGACAATTATATTTTCATCAGATCCTGATGGCAAATATAACCCTGTTGTACTAAACACAATACAAGCAAAACACAGTAGACAAAGAAATGACAAATAAGTAGTGAGCAGAAATAATTTATAGTAACCATATTCATGCAACATAGGACAGTGCAGTGCTATGCATGGAGAGTGGATTAAACACCAGAAGTAGTGTAGTTTTTCAGCAGATCCTAGCATGGATCTCTCATTTTCTCTCTATTTTTCATATTATTACTTAAATATCTGCTGCTGATCAGCGGCATCCATGATGAAAATGAGGTTACTGGGCTAGATGGACTTCTTCCTGTGAGCCACCCTCATGTATTAGTAAGACCATGTTTCTACTCAGGTGCAGAGCCATGGCAATATGAGCACTCTACTTTCAGAGCCAGGATGAGCTCAAGCGCAGTTGAGCTCAAGCTTACATTAAGTACAAGCACAGTTGTCTTTGAACAATGGACTACCATAGTAGACACATTCACAATGATCTTCCTGCTCCCTTCCCCCAAGATAAGTACCAGTTAAACAGTCAACCTTCTGCTTAAAAAAACAAGCAAACAAACAAAAATCACACCTATACTGGTAAAATTTGCACCTGAATCTTTTTACCTGAGTATTGAATTGCAGGTTCAAAGCAGAATCTGTACCTGTAAATGCTTATCTTGAGCAACCTTCCTGAAGGTGAAAGGTGTCCTTGCTCATGGCAGGGGGGTTGGAACTAGATGATCTTTAAGGTCCCATCCAAACCAAACCATTCTATGACTCTATAATCGTGTGCTTACAGTTAGAAGACAAACATAAAGGAACACTGCTTGACATTTCTTATTCAAAGCTTGGTTACAAAGCTAAAGGTGCTAATACTAGTGGCACATAATTCACTCCTGCAGTGGTACCAACTGATTAACCATCTACTACTGCATCAAGAAATTTGTTACTTTCAGTTTAACCATGTCCTGTTTCCAGTTTATCTACATTTTGGTTTATGAAGGAGCATCATTGCAAAAAACAGTAGTGGTTTATAAAGCTGGTAAAAACCAGAAATGATTGTAGCAGGAAAGTTAAAAGGCAAGTGAAAGTATTTTCCTGTTGTCTGCTCTCTGAAAATAGCAATGACACTTTTAAAGGTGAATACTTCCTATCACGTCTACTTACATATATCATTATTTGGAAAGGGGAATTGGAGCTTAAAAAAGTGTTTGAGGTTTTTGTCAAAATTAAGCAAGTTTAGGTACTGAGTAAAGATTTAATTTAGTTCTGATGATATTCAGAAAGAAGGTCAGAATTCAGACTAGCACACAAGTAGAGACCTTCTGGCAGGGAGATATAGCACAGCCACAAGGGACCCAAAGAGACTGAGAAAAACTGTCCAGTCCAAAGGAATAGAAATATTAATGCCTATATCAGAGTAAAGTCGACCACTTCCTTTGGTAGGTTCAGCCATTCTCACAGCCCTTGCTTGCCTGAAAATTTATATATATATTATTGAATAGATTTGTTTCAAACCATCTGCTTAAGAGCAGGGGCTAATGAAAAATAGAAACGGCCCTGGTACAATTAACAGAAGGCATGTGCCATTGAACGAGAAAGGACTGAGGAGCCAGATGGCTGGTGTCAACTCTGACTTACAGCTACGGAAACTTGCCTGACTTTCCCTGAAGACAGAAGTGATTAACTGTGGTGAACCCAGATTGCCAAATGTCTTCTCATAGCCTGTGTATGTCACAGGGGAGGGAGAAGAAAGGTGTAGTTTTCCTTAGATTTAAGGTTTGTTGTGTGCTTTCGGAGCTTAGCAGAGATTCATAGACTAATCTTCACAAGGAGAATGAGTAGTGTCCTGAGCAAACCATACAGTTTCCAGGAGAAATGAAGATATCATCATGGTCTGGTCATATTTACCCTTTACTCTTCTTAAGATAAACTACATTAAGTAGTGGTACAGAACTTGGCTGCTCTTGCTCTGTACTAGCTGACAATTCAGCTTTTATACTGGGCCAAACTATTATGTGGATGTCAATTGAAGCCTTTTTTAAGAATTCAGATTGTATTTGCCTGCAGGCAAAGCTGCCTTGAAATTTCCTGTCCTTTTGGCAGAGCAATTCCAGAATTACAACAAAAAAGCTCATCACAGGTAATACTATTTTTTTCTTTAAATCAGATCTTCCTTTCACTTTTTTTTTTTCCTGATTCTCAGGCTCCCTTCTTCAGCTCGAAATCAAGGAAAATAGATCCATAGAAAAGACAGCCCTGATCACAAAATTTGACTCCTAGCATAAGTATTAAAGTACTCCAAATCCAAACTTTTGCTGCTACACACTCAACAAGATCTTGTTCACCCATATGCTTCAATATGAACATTTATTCTTTCACATATAAGGTTCTTCCTGAATCTTAAATACTATTTATCATTCTGGAAGGTTCATTTCTGAAATGCAGAATGCAGTCTAGAGACCAAATAGATCTTTTTGGAACAGAATTTTAGCTGCATATATTTTTTTAAAATAAATATATAAGAATATATATATATAAAATGAAATTAAGAATTCGCTAAAAGAAATTCCAACAGTTACTTGACAAGTACAATCTAATCTGTTAATGCATCACAGAAAGTATTAAGATACAAGTCAGGATTCCTACAAAAGGAGTTTGAATTTTACACCTTTATGTTCATAGGTTTTAAAGTGAATACCATAATCAACTTGTTAGGCTATGACAGTTTCCAGTGTAATTTCAAACACATCCATTTCTAGAATGAAAAGTATGATATTGAAATACACTACAGAAAGAGATATAAGGGACAAAAGAAAAAGAAATAAGATTTTTTACTTCCTGTGGGCAAAAAAGACAAGGAAATCTTTTTCTTTTTGTTTTTTTTCTTTTTTTTTTTTTTTCCCCAATAATGCAAACATTAATATTACAAGAGTGAAAAGAACGTATCCAGGTCTACAGCATACTTTTCCCCAGGGTAATAAGGAAACAGGAACAGAGGAAAAAACCCGGATGAAACAAATTAAGCACATGGAGAAGAAGCTAGTATAAACTATTAGGATATTTAAAGAAACATGTCTTCATAGAATGATAGAATGGTTTGGGTTGGAAGGTACCTCAAAGATCATCTAGTTCCAACCCCCCTGCCATCAGCAGGGACACCTTCCACTAGATCAGGTTGCTCAAAGCATCATCCAACCTGGCCTTGAACACTTCCAGAGAGGGTGCATCCACAACTTCCTTGGGCAACCTGTTCCAGTGTCCCACCCTCACAGTAAAGAATTTCTTCCTAATATCTAATCTAAACCTACCTCTTCCAGTTTGAAGCCATTACCCCTTGTTCTGTTACTACCTACCATTGTAAAAAGTCCCTCCCCAGCTTTCTTGTAGGGCCCCTTCAGGTACTGGAAGGCATCTATAAGATCTCCCCGAAGTCTTTTCTTCTTCAGGCTGAACATCCCCAACTCTCTCAGCCTGTCCTCATAGTAGAGGTGCTCCAGCCTTTTGATCATCCTCGTGGTCCTCCTTTAGAACTGATTTGACAAGTCCATGTCCTTATGAGCTGAACACAGTACTCCAGGTGGGGTCTTACAGGGAAGGAAATTCATTTTTTGACAACGCTTGATCATGTAATTGAAATATCAGCAGATCATACAGTTAATAAAATAGGTAAAGTAAGAGTCTACCAGAGGTTACTCCAAGTAGCTATTGGTCCTGTTAAATTTTGAGTAATTTTTCATCTAATCTTGTCATGACCATAGGGCCACAACACCTAGCAGTGCATACTCTGGGTGTCATTATTCCATGAACACAACTATTTTCATTTGACATGTGATTATTAAACACATGTTTTTGCTTTCTGGCAGTGACCAGCAACTACCCTTGTGTGAAGCTGAGCTTACACACTCAGAGTACTTGAAATTTTTGGCCTCGGTAGTAGCATGAATGATCATGGTAGGGATCATGAGCAACAGCAGTTAGAGGTATTATATATAGCTTAGTTCTTCCCGAAGTGTAAGGGACAGTCATCCTACAAAAGCATGTCTTGCAAACTCCAGTTATGTGTAGTGAATGTGTTCATCAACAGCAGTATTAGAAACCACCCACTGCAGTTCCTGGGGAAAAATGCCATGGAGCAGGAGAAGTTGATGAAAGTATTCCACCAAAGTGCCCTGTTTTTCCCATAAAAGTTGAACACTCAGAGTTATATTTAATAATTATTTTGTCAACATAACTACAAACAATCTCTACCGCAAACTTGCCAGCTACTAAAGAGTTCAAGAGTCCTTTCAATTCAATTGGCCCAAACCCAAGAGCCTAAGCATATGTAAGGTTGTACAATTACTGGTTGCTGCAGGAGAGAAATTAATGTTTTTTCTGTCCTGCCTGTAAGAGAAGGAACACACAGATAGAGGGCAAAAGTAACTTGATGTAACCTTTGCATTTTCCTACTCATGACAGTCTCTCAGGATCAGATATCCTTTTCTCTTCCTGCTCCCCAGAAAAACTTAGTGGCTTTGGAGACTATCGTATTAAGTCTTCAAACCAGAGTTGTCTCTCAACACCTTTTTTCAGGTCCTGATTTGCAAGAGCTTTCTTGGAAGTCCAAAAAATTTCATCTTTCTGTCATTTTCTGTCTCCATTGTTGAGGTGCTAGGTTGCTTACCTCCATTTTACCCACCAACATCACACACAGACAGAGACACAGACACGAACACAGACACACAATTTTTTTTTATGCTGACCCTTTTTAAGGGCATTTGAATCTGAAATTGGGTGAGGAATTGAATCTGCTGTAGCTCAGATTTGTCCCTAAAACAATACAAGAAATTTAAGTGAAAAAGAATCATAGAATAGTTTGGGTTGGAAAAGACCTTTAAGATCATTGAGTACAACCTAACACTGCCAAGTCCACCACTAAACCATGTCCCCATATCTTTTAAATACCTCCAGGGATGGTAACTCAATGACTTCCGTGGGCAGCCTGTTCCAATGCTTGATAACACTTTTGGAGAATAAATTTTTCCTAATATCCAATCTAAACCTCCCCTGGCACAACCTGAGGCCTTTTCTTCTTGTCCTATCACTTGTTACTTGGGAGAAGAGACTGACAACCACCTCACAACAAACTTCTTTAAGGTAATTGTAGAGAACAATACGGTCTCCCCTGAGCCTCCTTTTCTCCAGACTAAACAACCGCAGTTCCCCCAGCTGCTCCTCGTAAGACTTGTTCTCTAGATCCTTCAACAGCTTTGTCGCTTTTCTTTGACACTTTTTTTTTTTCCCTTGATACTGAGGTGCTGGAGTACATCCAAAGGAAGTTCATTACAACAGTGGAAAGAGATGGATGCTACACAAAGGATGGAAGAAAGCTGACTTTGGTGGTAGATGTTACAGATTTCAGAATGGACAGGATCAAATAACACTATTTGATATGGTCAGTACTATCTAAACCAGTAGAGCTTGAAAATTCACTTTGACACAAGGAACTCAATGTGCTGAAAGTCTTGTTCCAGGAAAGAAAAGAATGCCCATTAATTATATGTGGATAGCTTTGTGCATATGCACACGTTTAAGGTACCTTTGTCCAACACACTTCACAAAGATTATCCGGCCAGCTCGAGTTCACTGTGTATAAACAAATGCCTTTATTTGGATGGGAGATTTTCAGTTGTTATAGGAGCTATCAGCTGAAAGTATTACAAAAATATTTTGTGATTTTTATTTCTACCAGGCTGTCAAATTTTGATTTTTCAGCAGCCTTGCTACACTGCATTTTTGAGCTCAGGCAAAATTTTTAGGAGAGAGGGTCAACGCTATCACTAGATATTTCTCTGAGCTCTAATTAGTTAATTCTTAAGGTTGAGGTATTCTTGAGAAGATGCTGATAGCCAAGAGCTAAAATTTCTGGAGGAAAATATTACACTGCATGTTACTGGACTTTTCTGCTTCCTGAATTAGTTGTGTGGCTTTAAACGAAGTACACTAGAGTACAAATAGGAAAAGCAATGATTCTGTCTCCACTGGGAAAGTAACATGCAAGACCCTGGGCTCTGTGCTATCCTTCTAAACATATAACGTACCCCTTTGGGCACTAAAAGTCTTACCAACTTTTAAAAATCACAGCAATTTTTTTACAAATCTCTTTAGGATTGCTGGATTCTGTACAATAGAAGGGAAGGGCACATTGTCATGGAGAGAGTAAGCCTACACTAAACAGTAAAGATTACATGATTCTTGTTTCAGGTTATCTTCAGCCTGACTGTATTTGGAATATGAAGCATTGGAAATGAAGAGGAGGAGTAGAAGTAATCATGATGAAATTCATGGACATAATTTCATTCTTAAATATACTTCTGCATCAGCCATAGGTTTCTACCAGTGCTGCTAAGCTAAGGTTAATACCATTGCTGCCATAGACTTTCTGGTGTGATTCCATATATGAGTAATCATTACCAATTTTATATAGTGAGTTTCAAACTCAATATGAAGATAAAAAATCTAATTTGTCTGGCATGGACAAAACGTAGATTTTTCAAGTGGTATTAAATATACAAACAGCAATATATTAAAACAGAATTATTTAGAAATACATTTCACCAGGAAGGACAGTAGTATCTTTTGGCATTCTATTGGTCTTCCATCTTTTTTTCTAACGCCTCACAGGTTTCTTTTCTCAAGTCATGAGAAAAATTAAAGCAACTCTACCCTGAGCTCTACACTCCTCATGTCTCAGTGCAATATTATAACAAATTATTTGGATAAATTAGCAAACAATCTTCCATTTTTCCCTCTTTGTCAGCCCTTCATAACACACTGCAGACATTTTCTCACAGATTTATTCTTGTGTGGGAAGTAAAATTTTCCACTCCCAAAGTGAATTCTCTTAGATCAGCAGAATATTTACCACATGTTATAGACTTCAAAGGCATCTATCATGGGCCACTTCCCACATCTGAATTTACTGGTAGGTATTCCCTGTGGTATTTCAAAGGGACTTCCAGGAAGCATTTCTAAGCTTTCTAAATCATATGACTAAGTTCAGACAGTGTGATCCTTCCTCTTTTTCTTTCAACTTTGTCATCATTTTTAGCTGAAACAGAGCTGGGTTTCTTCTTCAGTAGTTAAAACAGTGCTGCGTTTTGCTTTTCAGTCTGGGACTTTTTGTGAGAGAGACACTGATAACATACCAGTGTTTGCATTTTTGTCTCTGGAAGTGAAGGACTTTGTGTTCTGTTAGTCTACAAGCGCAAGATCCAAGGGTGTGAGGAATATTTAAATTAATAAGCTAAACTGGCATTTGGATATGCCAATGGGATATTCCATATCATATCATGTCATGTCCAGTGTATTAGTGAGGGGCTCTTCCTCTTTTGCTCTCTCTGGCTTTGCTCAGGCTCTCGCTCTTCTGGGATTGCAGTTTCTGTTCGGGATTGTTGCTCCTCTGGGATCGTTATCTGGGAACGGGCTGGGCCTGGTTGGCGAGTGGTGAGCAGTTGCATTGTGTATCTCTCATTTGCATATTTTGTTACTGTTGTCGTTGTCACTACCATTTTAATATTAATATTACTTTAAGTTTTCTTTCATGTCTATTATCAAATTGTTCTTATCTCAACCTACAAGTCCCCTTACCCTTACCCTAATCTTCTTCCCTGTCCCCTGGGGGTGGGGGAGAAGTGTGTGAACGGCTGTGTTGGCTGCTAGCCAAGGGCCAGCCCAGTGAAACTATCACAAACTTCCAATGTTTACAATAGAAATTCTGCAAATACATGTGGGTGTGCAGCCACCAGTGGAGCATCAGGTGCAGCAGTGAGAAGCAGACCAGGAGAATACAGAGGGCAACTCTGAAAGCTGAAATGTCTCCAGATGTCAAAGGAAGACCTTGTCTGTGAGAGTGAACATACTTTTGCACACACCATTAGTAGCCAGGCTTGAGTGTTTGCCTTAAATATAATCTCTGGGCTACATGGACCATTGATCTAAACCACTGAAAAAATTCTTATAGGAATTCTATAGGCAAAAGATAATACTTCACCCCTAAAAGTGTAGTTATAAATAATGAAGAACATGTTCTACTGGGAAAATCCAGGAATTTTGCTAAGTCCTTTTCCTTTAATGTGTGTAAAAATAAATTTGAAGCCTATGAAAGATGAAAAAGGATATTTTTGAAGGATTTTATTAGAAACAATTTATCAGTTTGCAGCCACTGGAATTAAAAATTTAGCAAATGCTTATTAACACATAAGAAAAATTTGGTGGAACATCCATTAACCATAAATAAAATATTTATAAAATGTTCATAAACATCACAAAAGGGTAGAGCATTACCATTGTCCCTTATGAGCCACATATACAGTATAAAGATGTCCTAATTTGCAGCAGGATTTTGGGAAACTGCTCAGATTTCCACTCCATAAGCATTTTAACAAACACAACTAGACTATTCAGAGGAGCAGATCATCTTTGAAAACACACAAACCCAGGCCCTTCTATAAAACATTTATATATAACTGTTTTCATTTTTGTTCTGGAGGTTGTTCATTGTTCGTTGTGTTTATCTGTTTTGTGAACTACTTGCTACTAGACCAGAACTTATTTCTTTAGAATATATCCTTCTGTTCAATTTGGCCATACAATTTAATTTTGTATAACCATTATTTATTTGTGATGTTTGTCTTTCAAGTTATATGTGAGCAGATAAAAATGAAGTTAAAAATCCTCTTTAAATTTCTAACCTCAGGCACTGTACAAGAAACTTTGTATTTTTATATATGTGACGTGCTGGATTTCCAGTAATAATACTTACCATCGCATTCTCCAGATACTTCATGAACAGTAATATCTGTTTGGCATGTAAGACTTCCAGATTGTATGCAAAGAAACAAAACATAAGTTTGCTTAAGTCTGCCAAGCAAAAGTAGTAGGGAAACCAGTAAGTACCTAGGAATGTCAGCAACCCACACTGAGATCCCTGTAATGAATCAGGCAGAGGAAAACATTGACACCGTCCTTCACCCCAGGTGAATACACTAGGCACTAGAATTAAGTGTGTCTCTTGCTGTCTAAATTATTATTAATTACTTATTAAATAGGGCACAGCTGCAACAAGGAGACATTAAAAATATCATCCCAAAGCAGTTGGCAGCCCGGCAGTTCAACACTCCCAGGGAGGTTTGTGTCCTAGCAGTTTTCAAGTGGGTCTGCCATTCCCTCCCTCACCTTACTCCATAGCCCATCACATCCTCCTGAGGAATATGGTGTGGAAGTGAAGAACTTCCCTCTAGGATTTTTTTGGTTTGGTGTCATGTAATGAGGTCTCTCAGGTCTCTCTCCCATCATCCAAACCCTCAGGATACAATGTTATAGAAACATACAGAAACCTTCCGGACAAGGAGATTGAGTGCACCCTCAGTAAGTTTGCAGACGACAGCAAGTTGGGCAGGAGTGTTGATACACTTAAGGGTAGGAAGGTTCTACAGAGAGATCTGGACAGGCTGGATCAATGGGACGAGGTCAATTATATGAGGTCCAACAAGGCCAAGTGCTAGGTCCTGCACTTGGGTCGTTAATTTTCCTAAACTTGCGTTTATGATATGTGCTCATGCAAAGCACTGGTAAAGTACCACTAAGGATCAATGACGTGTATTTAAACATAAATGCCAGTCATGGGGAACCAGAGACAACCTCACAGAGTCACACCCCTACATGGACAGGCCTGCCATTGTCACCAGAGCTCACACTGTGGAAACTGGGAGTTAGATACTGCTTTATGCAAGACTTCCAGTTACTACAGTTATCTAGGAAATTAGACAAACTGCTTTATATGTCCCTTGAACATAGTTTAGAAATACTGGTTTCTCAAGTTTTTTACTTCTTTTTGCAACTCTGATGTTTTTTCACTCTTGCTTTGTTAAAATCCTCATATTATCAGTGGAAAGGAACTGAACATTGAATCGTTACCCCTTGAGCAACAAAAACTCCTGTGAAAGTAACAGGATGGACAGTCTAAGATGCCAAATCCAGATCCATTAAAGGTATAGTGCCCTACAGAGAATGCCGCCAACAAATTAGAGCAGTAAAGCATAGTAATGCTGTGGGATTCTGGGTCTTGAGGCACTTAGCCCACTAACACTGTACATACTAGGAACTTGTTTGGCTTACTTCTGTCAACAGAAGAGCTGTTTTCTACATTTATCTTCAATCCAGCCTGTGCTAAAGATGGAAAAGCACACTTGCCTTAAGGAATGAACAGCTGTCTAATTACCTAGTCAAACAGAACACAGGTGAACATCTGGTCAACTAAAATGATATTAGCACTGCCAAAAAGGTAAAGATGGTAAATATTCCATGGAGAGGAAGTTGACTTTGTTATTTTGGAGAACCTCAGTTAAAAATATTTGATCCAGTAGATTCTAACTGTGTCCTGGTACCACACTGTTAAAGATTACTACTTATAAGCATGGGGTGCCTTAAGGATAAACAACCACCTTGACATAATGCTAACCACAAGTCATATGAGCATAAAAGAAATAAAAATATTAATTGAAAAAATTCCAAATAGAAAATAGAGTTACGAGAATTTATGAAGTCATAGGAAAAGAAACCATAGAAATGCTGATCAGCTTAGCAGATTTGAGTCTCCCTTACTGTGTATGGGCCAGTTGATGAAATGTTAGATACTTACAGCTTTCTGATTGCTAGTCTAATCATCAGCCAATTCTGCTTCCTTTAGTTGTGCTTAGAAAATAAGACTATTAAGAGTAGACTAGCTCTTATGCTCCATTTAGATCTTCAATGAGGAGGAAGAGGCACTAAATCAAATAAAAGCATCTTCTTCTGCCCTCAGCTACCCTCTAGCTCAACCAAGATTAAATACATTTGATTGACCCAGTAGGCAGCTTCAACATTTTAATTCTGGGGTATTAACAGCTGTCAGAGAATGAGGCACCTTGGACCCTGATGACCCACAAAAGCAGGACTCTTCTTCAGACTCCACCCTCCAGCATTATCAGATATGAAGCTTTAACAGTCACAAGTATGATCTGCAAGGAGAAAGTGTACCAGCAGCACACTGAAGATATTGCTAAAATAAATGACGAGTGCTTGTAGTGGGTGACTCTCTGTTAAGGGGCACCGAGGCACTCATCTGCTGGCCTGATACGGAGTCATGAGAAGTATGTTGCCTTCCTTCTGAGGTGTTGCTCAGAGGGTGCCACAACTTGTCAAGAGCACAGACTACTAGCCATTCCTACTCATTCATATGGACAAGAACAACACTGCAAGTCGGAACTTGAGCAGAATCAAGGAAGACTACAAAGCCCTGGGGGGTGCAAGCGAAAAGTATTGGTGCACAAGTTACCTTTTCTTCCATTTTACCAGTCAGAGAAAAGGGTGTAGCCAGATATAGATGTATAATGCAAATCAGTTTCTGGCTTCATGACTGGTTTCATCGTGAGGGCTTTGGCTTTTATGACAATGGGACATTCTTCAGTGACTACAGCCTGTTAGGGAGGGATGGGATCCATCTGTCTAGAAGAGGCAAGGGTATCTTTGGCAGTAGGCTGGCCAACTGGATGAGACAGGCTTTAAACTGAGGGACTTGGGGGGCAGGGTCCAAAGTGCCAGTGCTCATGCCATTGCAACCAGCTGGGGAATAAGCCAGGCCAACCAGAGCAGCAACAAATGTTCCTTAAATGCCTCCCAAGGTGAGAATCAGAAGACCAGCCACCTAAACCCCATGTATACCAGTGCACACAGCCTGAGGAACAAACAGGAGGAACTGGAGTTCTGCATCTGGTTAGAAAGTTATGATATTATAGGAATAACTGAAACGTGATGAGACAACTCACATGACTGGAGGATCATGATGGATGGCTTTAAGTTGTTTCATAAAGACAGGCAGGGAAGAAAAGGAGTCACACTCTACATTAAGGAGAACCTTGAATGTATATGTCAACTACAGCGATAGTGGAAGCCCTATTGAATACCTCTGGGTCAAGATCAGAGGTGTCTTCCCTGAGGGAGATCCTATAGTAGGCATCACCTACCAACCTCCAAATCAAGATAATAAGGCCAGCTAGCAATATTTGGGTCACTTAACAAGCTTTGGGTTAACAGAACCTGATTCTTACGGGTGACTTCAATTACCCAGACATGGGTAATTGGAAGAATAATACAGAAGCTCACATGTAATCCATCAAGTTCCTGGAATGTGTAGAGGTCTGCTTCCTCATACAAAAGTTAGATGTGCCAACCAGGAATGAGTCACTGCTGGACTTGCTGCTCACAAACCAAGAAAACCTGCTTTTTATCTCTGTTAGTGACAGCCACAGTGCTCAAAATATTGTGGAGTTCGGGATCCTGCTGAGCATGCTGAAGATTAGTACTAAGACAAAGGTTTTAGATTTTAAAAGCACAAACTTCAGCTTGCCCAGAGCTCAGCTGGTAGGGTTTCCATGGGAAGCTACCATGGAGAATAAAGGAGACAGTGAGTGCTGGGAGTTTTTCAAGAATACTCTCCTGCAAGGACAAGAACAGTTAATCCCATTTAAAGGTGAGGGAAGTAGGCAGAGAAAGAGACCCCCTTGGCTTAACTGCAAGCTTCTGAGTCTGCCCCAGATCAAGAGAGTAGTGTACCAGAGGTGGAAAAGTGAATGAATATCTGTTGAGAACTACAAAGTCATTACCAGGGTGTTCAGAGATGCAATTAGGAATGCAAAATCTCAGTTTGAATTGAAATTGCCCAGAGATATCAAAAACTATAAGAAAGTGTTCTTCAAGTATGTAAACAACAAGCAGAAACAGAAGGAAAATATTGAACCATTGTTAAATAGGAGAAGTGAATTAGTCACCAGCAATGCTGAAGAGGCAGAGGTTCTCAACACTTTCTTCACCTCTGTCTTTGCCAGCACCACTGAGCACCAGGTCTTTGGAACAAAAATCCAGGTTGATGCAAACACAGACCCACTGTCAGTGAAGAAAGACTTGGTGTGTGAACTATTATAGAAGCTTGATCCCTACACATTGACGGGCCCTGACATTATCCACCCAAAGATGTTAAAAGAGCTAACTGACATCATTGCAATATCATTCTCCATAATCTTTGAGAAGCCATGGAGATCAGAGGACATCACAGAAGACTGGAAGAAGGTTAATGTCACCCCCATCTACAAGAAAGGATTAAAGGAGGATCTGTGAAATTATAGGCCCATCATTCTTACTTTAGACCCTAGGAAAGTTATGGAACGTATCCTCCTAGTGGCTGTCACAAGTTATATGAAGGACGTGACTGAGAAAAGCCAGCACAGATTCACCAAGGGGAAATCATGCTTGAAAAACCTGATCGCTTTCTATGACAAAGTAGCATGGTCAGTTGATGTGGAGCAAGCAATCTATCTGGATTTCTCCAAGGCCCTCCATATGTTTTCCCACAGCATCCTCCTAGAGAAAGTGATGTGTTACAGTCTGGACAAGTGGTCTATGCAATGTGTGGGGAACTGGCTGACAGAAGTTGGTGGTAAACAGCTCCTTTTCAAACTGGCAACCTGTCACAAGCGAGGTCTCCCAGGGATCAATATTGGGCCTGACACTGTTTAGTATTTTCATAAGTGATCTGGATTATGAGATCAAGCGTACCCTGATTAAGTTTGTTCATGACACCAAATTGGGTGAGGAAGTAGACACTTCAGAATGGAGAGCCACCCTGAAGGAAGACCTGGATAGGCTGGAAGACTGGCTATTGAGAACCTTATGAAGTTCAACAAAGACAAGTGTAAGGTCTTGCACTTGAGAAAACATAATCCAGGAGTACAGCACAGGCTGGGATCTACCCACCTGGGAAGCAGCTCTGTAGAAAGGGACCTGGGGTCCTGGTGATCAACAAGCTCCATATGAGTGAACAATGTGCTGCTGTGGCAAAGAAAGCCAAGAGGACGCTGGATTGCATTAACAAGGGTATCACCAGCAGAGACAAAGAAGTCATTATCCCACTCTACTCAGTGCTTGTCAGGCCACACCTGGAATGCTGTGTTCAGTTTTCATCCCTGCTGTGCAAAAAAGATGTGAAAAGGCTGGAGAGTGTCCAAGGAAGGGCCACAATGATCAAAGGACTGGGAAGCCTGCCATATGAGGAAAGGTGGAGAGAACTGAGTTTGTTCAGCTTTAAGAAAAGAAGGCTTAGGGGAGACCTTATCATCATGTTCCAGTATTTAAAGGGTGGCTACAAAGAATATAGAGACTCCTTTTTTTACAGGGTGTCACATCGAAAAAATGAGAGGTAAAGTGCACAAGTTTCTCTTGGGGAAATTCTGCTTGGACACAAGAAGAAATTTTTCACAATGAGAACAATCACCCATTAGAATGATCTCCCCAGGGAAGTGGTGGATTCCCCAGCACTGGACACTTTTAATATTCAGCTGGACAGGGTGCTGGGCCATCTGGTCTAGGTCGCGCTTTTGCCAAGAAAGATTTGACCAGATGATCCTTGAGTCCCTTCCAACTTGGTACTCTATGATTCTATGATTTTCTTTGGTATTGCTGATATACTTCCATCAGTTGAATTGTCAGCAAATTCTTACTTTACTGAAAGTAGGTGTTCACTTGCAATACAATGCATTCATTCACCATAAGGCATTTCCTTATCCAAAACACTATCTTTCATCTAAAATTAGATTTTTAATTTTTTTCTGTCTATAAGCATAAGACAGTATGTGTGGTTCATTACTGGATCTTAATAAAAACAAGGCAGGATCAATTAAAACACACAGGACCATAAAGTACTTGGGGTGATTGATCTGAACTATACTTCTGGAGGATTCCCTTACAGAACGCAATTGCAAGTCCAGTAATCCAAAAACTGATTAACCAAGATAGAGTCACATATCCAGATAAGAAAGGTTGATATATAAAGAAATGAAATCAAGAGTCCTAGATTATTTCAATCCTTTATCATTTGTGATTGCTGTAGTTCCATTCAACTCAATGAACACTCACTTGTCTGTGAGAAAACAGAGTAAACTGTCATCTTAATGAAAATTTGAATCAGATAAGCTTAGTCTATAGGTTATTGGTCTTCTTTTATAGGCAATAAGCTTTCCACTGCAGGAGTTTCTCCAAGAAACTTAACAAAGTGAAAACTCAATAATGGAGTATCAAGGGGATTTCTGTTCCTATATGCACAATGCTGGCAAAGTTCTGTGATGTTCACAATACTTGCAATTCTTTTGAGAGTTTGAAGCATAAGCATGCCTTCCCTGGCATTAAGCAATAGAAGAAAAGCCAACAAACACTCTATCAAACAAGCAAACCCGAAAAATACAATTCATGCAACTTCAAAATAACCTAAGCACAATCTACTCTCAGTTTGAGACATTAATGCATTGAATATGCCTCTGAGTGTATCCCAGATTTGCAATCAAATTGGAATTCTGAAGGACACTGTCATTTATAATCCATTCACAATGTCACATACGAAGAATTTTCTTAGAGTAGCTTGGAAATAGTTTCCACCTTGAGTCTTCAAACTCCAAACTTCAAACTTGTCTGAGATGAGCAATACAGTGTAGGCATTCCACTCGAAGTCATACAGATACCTAATGCTTGCAAGGACTAAGGAGATGCTGCAGCTTTATTGGAAATGATGTAGAATAGGTGGGCAGTTGGATCTACTAGTTATTACTAGTTATAATTTAGATCATAGAGAATAGGGGAGCAAGTGTACAATGTTTACATATGTAGTTCTGATGGTTAGACTCTTTATCAGAAATTTCATGTCTAGATGATTAAATAGAATTACCTTCTTTTTTTTTTTTTTTTTTTTTTTGCTTTTCTCTAGTTACCTACAGAAAGAAAGAGTTTGTAAATACATCAGAAATGTAGCCATTTTCATAGCAGATGAGATATTATTTGGAAACATATTAACTACTGCTTGAAGCAGAAAGTTGGACACCAGAAAAGAAACAACAAATCTCACAGCATCATTCATAGTGCATGGCAAGATCAGATGTATTGTTATATATATAAAAACCCACAAACAAGGTAACTTTAGATAAAGGGTAAAATAGATTCTGATTCCTGATGAAACCATACAAAGCCATCTGTCTGTATTATTGATGAAATTATTCTAGTCCAAAGAATAAATGGTGTTAACGAGACATTTGCAGAGCCTGAGGAATGTGCCTGGTCATTGGCACTACATGAAGATGTAGGAAGTAATACAACTGATGACTGATTTAATGTTTGGAGAGAGATATCAGTAAAGTTGCTTGGAGATACACCTGAGGACCTAACAAGAGCATTCATTCCAAAAGCATAATGACAGTTCACAACAGCCAGTTTTCAGCTAGGCCAAACAATACACCAACCTCCACAAATTCACATTTGAACAATAGAAAAAAAAATTAGACAGGCTATGTGACAAATCAGTGGCCGTCACATACATGTTCTTTTATTAACACGTAAACAAGAACACCGTGAGGAAAGTTACTTTCCTGAATGATCTCATAAAAAGGACATGCTACTGTGTTTGCCTCCCATGCCTCCATAATGACCACAGAAATGTCAGTCATAATTGCTGCAGAAGGTACAACTACTTATGCTGCTGTTATGGCTTTTGCTACAGTATATTTACCCAATACAATCATGGTACCTGGATAAGATTAACTAAAATTCATGAATAGCACCTTTCTTTGGAATAAACATATACAACATTCATGCTGTGTGACTCCTATACCTTTTTGTGGTATAAAATGCCAGTTTTGAAGATAAGAGAAAGGTGGGATTCCTAGAACTCATGAAAAGAAATCACACTTCCCATATCTTGTCTAAACTGGTGGACAAGAAGCTCAACATGAGCTGGCAATGTGCGCTTGCAGCCCAGCAGCCCAACCGTATCCGGGGCTGCATCAAGAGAAGCGTGGCCAGCAGGTTGAGGGGGGTGATTCTCCCCCTCTCGTAAGGCCCCACCTGGAGTACTGTGTCCAGTTCTGGAGCCCTCAACACAAGAAAGACTTGGATCTGTTAGAATGAGTCTACAGGAGGTTCCACGAGGATGATCCGAGGGCTGAAGCGCCTCTACTATGAGGACAGGCTGAAAGAGTTGGGTATGTTCAGCCTGGAGAAGAGAAGGCTCCAGGGAGACCTTATAACAGCCTTCCAATGTCTGAAGAGGCCCTACAAGAAAGCTGGGGAGGGACTATATACAAAAGCAAGTAGTGATAGAACAAGGGGAAATGGCTTTAAACTGGAAGAGGGCAGGTTTAGATTAGACGTTAGGAAGAAATTATTTACTGTGATGGTGGCCAGCCACCGGAACAGGTTGCCCAAGGAAGTTGTGGATGCCCCCTCCCTGGAAGTGTTCAAGGCCAGGTAGGATGAGTCTTTGAGCAACCTGATCTAGTGTAAGGTGTCCCTGCTGATGGCAGGGGGGTTGGAACTAAATGATCTTTAAGGTCCCTTCCAACACTAACCATTCTATGATTCTATGATTAAGAATGGGAGTTTTTACAGGAACTCTTTCACACATTGCAGGAATTCACTTGCAATCTGTAATTCCATACAAGAACACCAGCTGGTGTCACTGAATGACATTATCAATTCTGCAGCAAGGATGCGGAAGTTGGCTCTGAAGTTTCCACCTTACAAAGGCTGCATATTCTGACACATACCACACATGCTGCATGCAAGTCATCCAGCAAGGATATTCTGCCATGCTCTGTCTAACAAGCTGTGGCTGGATCATTGTTGCCAAAAAGACTCTGAATAATCAGCAGACAGGGACCACCACCATCTAAAGCCCTCCCAAAGCTTAACAGGTACAATTCCTGTTGAAGCAATGGATATACATGCTTTGGGAAAGCATTGTGCACAGACAATGAAAGTTCAAAACAGTGCTCACCAAGAAGTTGAGGTTAACTTTTTACCATAGTGTATAAGGTAATTTCAATTAAGGTTTTGAGGAAGAAATAAAAGGTAATTATTATGTAATTTGAAATAATCCAGATAGGCTGGTATTTACCTCCCTGAACTTTAATTTTAGAGTTTCTTTACAGACAGAATGACACATCAAACCTTCAGATGGTGATTCATCCTGTCTCTGTTACAGATGAATCAACCTCTGATTTTAGTGCTCTCTCCATGGGTTACAAAGAGGTTCTAGATCATAAGCCTATACTTACTACTCTTTTAATCAGAGGTAAAATTGGATGAGGTGAATACTACTCATTGAGTGTTCCACATGCCATACAGTTCATCCAACATTATTTCATAATGGAAAAATACTCTTAATCCATATAAATGTTATCTGCCTACTGCTGCACAGAACCTCTTTGGGATAATAAATGTACACCTTAAGCAGTAAATAAATAAATAAATACATTTATTACCGATAAGACTATAAAAATAGGTAACTAAAGATTGTCTCTGCTAATCTATTTTTCTACAAAGTTTACTCTGACTAATAGAAGTTAAGATATATAAAGCCTTCAAAGGCCTCATGATGACTTCATCTCAGATGATACCAATAGTTTCAATTTCTGGCCTGGGATTACTGACTGCTGAAGTACATCAATTCAATAATGTTTCATCCCCACAGTGAATTTAGGAATCATGAAAGATGCTTCATTAGCAGCCATGGTTTCTCTTTTTCTGGAGTCTGGCCCCATTTTCTATCCTTTTCAAAATAAGAGTTCAAGTAGGAGTTCAATAGAAACATTTCCTGAAGAAAGCTGGCTAACAGAACCCTAGCAAGTCAGCTGTATTCCTCACTGCAATTAGAAGGAAAAGTGTGACTCTGAGAAAAGCAAACTTTTTTACCTAGGCAGGAACCATTGGAAAATGCTTTTCCAATTTTTCTCAAGTTTCTCCTTCCCTGCAAGAATTGTTCCTATCTCAATATTTTCCATATTTATTCAATCAAATATTATTTTATCCAGATTTATGGTAGGTAAACTAGTTATACTGAGCAGAGCATTATTTTTTTTCTCATGATTTAAAGCATTGTTGATTTTTATTATACGCTCCATATAAAAGAATCATCTTTCTATTGTGAACATACTCAAGTACTAGCTTCTAGTTTTTTTCCATTTTTCTCCTGTAGTTTAGAATGCAGCTCCTCAAAATGGATGACATTTATTGTCTCTTTTTCTCTTCTAACTTATTGTTCCACTTCAACTGCACCTACTGCAATGGAAATTTGAAACAGCACAGCGAGAAAATGAAGCACGATATCTTAAGTTTCCCTGCTACCTCACCTTTTGAGTCATTCTCCAATTTCTTTACAAAAGGCAGGTCTTCTACTCCATTGCTATTATTTAGTGGTTTGTACAATATAGATTCATCATCTCTGAAACTTGTTCCACAAACAAGTCATTCCTTTTTAAAAAAAAACTGCTCCATTAAAAGCTTTTATGTATTTGTTATTCTGTGGAACATCCTGACATGTAACTATGTAGGAAAAAGCCTTGCCACCTGTTCCAAAGCTAAAGTAACATATTGCAAAACTTGCGTCCTCCTAAATTCATATGTCCAGAAAGAGGGTAGGATGAGGAGGTCACATATATAGCCAGCTGTTGTTGATAAGCAATAGAGTGAAAGTTTGTAGATTTACAAGGGAACTAGAAGACAACCAGTTTCCCCTCTTTCTCTCTGCCCTTACCTCCACTTGAATTCCTCTAGCTGGACAATTTTGAATATGCAATAAGATATCATGCCCTCCATACGTGGTATGTGGTTGCAAGAATGTGGGAAGAACACTTTACGAAAGCAAATTTATCTTTATTCCTTGGGATTTGGGGGTTTTGGGTTTTTATTTGGGGTTTTTTTTGTGTGTGCTTTTTTCTGTTCTGGGTTTTTTTTAAATCTCTCTGTTTTTTTGAGGATGGGGATTACAGTGTCTCTATGTGTGTGCAGTTCAAAATTTAAAATTCCCTTCTAACAAGCCTAAATGTTTTCACTGGAAAACTGTCGTTGTGCTGGACAAAGTTGTCTTTCAGAGGAAAAATGGAAACTGGTAAGTTGCTACCTGCAAGACTGATTGATTGCTTCCATTTTCTTGTCTGTAGACAGACTTTTGGAAAGTCCATGCATGTATCTTCTATCTTCCTCACTTGTAGTCCCAGGAGAAGATGGAAAAATGCACATGAAGGAATATGAAAGTCAGGATTCAGTCTCCTTGAATTTGCTTATGGATTTTTGTTGCCTGTTGAAGAGTTAAGAGGCAGTAAATTGAAAATGGAAGTCTTGATTCTTTTGAAAACTTTCTCTAATTAAAATATATTTGTGTGTACGTTTCTCATGCAAATTTGGGGTGCATTTTGTGATACAGTTTTCCCCTGAAACCAACTGTCACTTTCTGGACACCTTAGGTATTCAAAGGAGAAAGGAAATCTAATGCCCTTCTCCCTGTTAGTCAGCAAAATCTCTACCTACCTTCATATATAACTTTTCCAATCAGATGCATTTAGTTGAATGGGGAGAAATTCAGGCTGGTGTAATGCCAGTACCTCCCTGGAGTTTCTGCAGTATTGAATTTGACCCCTGGGAATTCATTATTCAAGCTAGCTAAGCAATGCCATTATGCTGTTCTTCAGTGTGCATAGTTTAGCCAATAGTACCTTGGGGATAAGCACAAGACCGAATATCGTTTGTATAGATTGCTGCAATTTACAAATGGCACTATTCATGTGATCTAGTGAGTATGTTCTGCATAGTTTGCTATGCTATCTCCCTTTAAGCCCAAAAGAATAAAAAACTAGACAAGTCTCTACAAGCAGTGAGTATTTACTGTATCAGAAATTAAATAAGGTTGTGCTATTCACTATATTCAACCTAAACTGTGCATATGTACTTGAAGATAGGCTCTCTAGTTACTTCAGAGGCAAAGCAATGCTAATGAGCTTGCCTGATTATTTCAGAATAGTAGTTCAAAACTATATTAACTCATGAGGATATAAAATGGAAAAGCATTCCCTTTTTCTTACTGTCTCTGACTACACCCCAACTTCCCCACTTTCAGAAGTTCTTGAAAGTTTTTTCCATTTACTTCTTCATTCTGGACTGTTTTTTGCAAAACTTGAAGCTGTGGTAGGGTGGCCTTAGAGTTGATTTAGATATGCTGCTGGCATTGCTACCTCAAATGGATAGGAATCTATTTTGAGTCATGTAGTTCACTTGAGGTGAAGTAAGTTAATTTTTTACTGGATGGTTTCTTGTGCATCAGAAACCGCACTAATTTTCTATTTTGAAGCATCTCTATTTTTTTTATTTTTTTTTTCATTTGAGTGAGAGGTGGAGGAGTTTATCCTTCAGTTATAAACCAGTTTTACAAATTTTAATTTAGTTGTGGGAAGAAATATTTTGGTGGCATGCCTACTCTGAGCATTTTTTTTTTTAACACAGCTGCAACACAGAAAGGCCTGAGATAAATTTCATACAAGAAAAGTTCTGCTCCCAACACAATCCCCTCTGCTTCTGAAAACAATTCCTATAAACTGGATATCTTCTGCAGCAGAATATATGTATCTCAAAGAAAGAAAACTGAAAGCAGAATCCATATACTGTAGTCTATTATTATTTTCTGAGGAAGTAATTATGCTGAGACAGCTAGGGGCTTTCAACTTTCTTTCTTAATATTTCCTGCCATGAACAGCTTCTCTCTGTTATGATACCTATCTAATGGATAGAGCTAGAATAAGATGTTTAATAAAAATGTCTTTTCCCCCCTTTCCAATCCCTACCATCCTGTAATTCTGTGATTCTATGAAATTGAAATGGAGAACAAAGCTGATCCAGTAATTGCCAGGTTCTCATGAGTACAACCTGCACCTCCAATAAATCCCACCCTAGTGCTTCTGAAACACACCTTCAGTTCTGTCTCTGCTTCTCTTTTGGCCATTTTTGGAAGTTACTGGACAGTTTAGTTAGTAGGTACAATAATATTAGTGCTACAATAAAGGTTTTTCTGTATTCCCATACTGTCCTTACAATTCAGTATTAGATTAAAAACAAAACAAAACAAAAAACCACAAAACCCCAACAAAAACAACAAAACTCAACCTCATAGGGAAATTGTTGTGTCTGCTATTTTGCTTTTTGCCATAAAAGGCATAATTCTCAGTATTTTGATCCACTTTATTGAATAAAGCAGTACTATAGAAGTTCCTCACTTGTATCAGCATCCTGCCATTATCTAAGAAAGATAAGCCCTGGAAGATATATTCCAATATTTTTATGCAAGTTTTCATGTAAGCCTGGGATTCACCATACATTCTCCAAGGCTACTCATCACAGTGCTTGCAAGAAAAGGACAATTAGTGATAAATTTGGGCAAGGAAACAACACTTACAAAGAGACAGTTACTTTGTCAAATATTTTGCCTGCCATAAAATTTTAACGCCTCTGGAAAAGGGGAAGTCATGGAAAGGGAGAGAGCTTAAGGAAAGCTGTATGATGTAATAATTTTAGATACACCACACATATATATATTTAATATATATAATAAATATGTATAAAATTCTGAGCTTCAATGGAGTGCAACATTGAAGGACCATATGTTTCCCTCATAATCATCACTCACTCACAGCTGGCTTGTGCATTTCCTATAGGAAAACAGTTTATAAATCAATAATTAAAAACTCTACTTTTTCAAGCAAACTGTGCTGTGAAGGTATTGAGGGAAGGTCAACATTTGCCCAGAGATCCTGAGCAATTGAATTGGAGTTAATGGAGAGGGATTAGCATTACAGTCTACAATGTAAATTGTAACAATTTGAACTAAATGAGAAAAGCGTCAAAGGCATGTCTGTTGCCCAGCACAACACAGTTCAGTGTGCTAGGAGCAGGATATCCACCCAGTTGCACTTTGCCACCAAGAACGAAGATCCCAGGGCCTTATTTCCTATAATATGGTCCTTCCTGTAGTTATAACCCTGCACTCTCTTTCCTAGATGTACCCTGGGAATCTCCCAACAGCAGGGTGCAGAATTAATCTTGTTTAAAGATGCATAGAGCCATGCTCCCCATCAGAGCTACTGGTTTAAGCCCAGCTGGCAACTAAGCACTTCACAGACACTTGCTCACTTCCCCGATGGTGGGACTGGGGAGAGAATTGTAAGGGTAAAAGTGGGAAAACTCCTGAGTCGAGATAAAAAAAGTTTAATAGATAAAGCAAAAGCCATGTATGCAAGCAAAGCAAAACAAGGAATTCATTCACTGCTTCCCCTCAGCATACAGATGTTCAGCCACCTCCAGGAAAACAGGGTTCTACCACATGTAACAGTTCTTTGGGAAGGCAAATAGCATCAGTCCAAATGTCTCCCCCTTCCTTGTTCTTCCCCCAAATTTATATGCTGAGCATGACATAATATGGCATGGAATACCCTTTTGGTCAGTAGGGGTCAGCTGTCCCAGCTGTGTCCCCTCCCAACTTTTTGTGCACCCCCAGCCTACTTGCTGGTGGGGTAGCATGAGAAGCAGAAAAGGCCTTGATTCTGTGCAAGCACTGCTCAGCAATAACGAAAATATCCCTGTGTTATCAACACTGTTTTCAGTACAAGTCCAAAACCTGGCCCCATACCAGCTACTATGACAATAATTAACTGCATCCCAGCCAAAATCAGCACAAGTGTGGATAAATCTGCCCCTATGGGACAATAAAGGTGTGAGGCTTGTTCGATATGCCATACAAGAAAGACTTTTTGGATACAGAATAGCAATTTAAGTATTCTTTGAGAAACCTGTAGAATTGTTCAATAACACAATTACAGAGATAAACAATGAATAAATAGCCAGGAGGAAAGAGTAGTAGAAATATGTGAAAAAGAGTAAAAAAATATGTTTCCAGATTAGATTTAATGGAGACAGACAGGCTGCAAGAGACAGAGAAGACAACTGTTAGAGGTGGCCAGTGAAACAAAGCAGAATGTTCCATCCATTAGTATCCATACATTTTTTCTTTTACTGCAGACCCCTGAATGTTTTTTCAAAGGCAAAAGCATCAGCGCTGTCAGTTTGCAGGTGGGCAAACTAAGTCAGAGCAATGTGAGGTGACTTTCCAAGAACTGATAAGCAGCTGAGTCAGAAGACAAGTAGAGGTTTCCCTGCCTGATCCTTCTACTGCCACGGAGGAAGAGTATAGAGAGAGCTACAAGTCCCCCTCAGGATTAGCAGTAGGAGGAATATGTGTGACATATGTCTTCATCTTATCTTCTAATCCAATATCTCAATGCTCTTACCCTGAACATTTGTCTCTGCTACCATTAAATGCAAGATACAGGTCCGAATGGATACTTAATCTGATCCAGGTTCTCTTGGGCTATACTAAGGTAAAGGGTCATTTGTCTGATGCTTTGAGAAATAGGACAGATTCCTCCTAGACATACATTCTTTAAAGTTTTGAGAAGACAATGTGTGATTACTTCACATGTTCATGACTGCAAATCTCAGAATCTTGAGACTCATCTTGATTTCTGGAAGAATGCTAGCAATCAGCCTGAGGGAAAAATCAAAACAAACTCCTCATTGCAATGAAAGCAAATATAACACAAACTTACAAAAATCAATTCCAATAATGTGTCATTTCTATCTGTGACTGTTTGTATCCTGTGTAAAAGAAAAGGTAAGTAAGTTTAGTTGTTGTTTTGTGGCTTGTGATTGTGAAAACAAAAGTACTCAAGGAAGCAAAGTGTCAAGGCATAATATTTTCATATCAGTGCTGCCAGCCTGCACTCCCACTTTCTGGGGCAGCAGATGTTGCTTGTTATCAGGATCTCAAATAACAGCGTAATCTGTCTGGCCTCATCCAAAGCTCACCAAAGGCTATGGAACACTCTCCTTAGTGCCAGTGGTACTTTAGATCATCTTTTTCAAAGTCAGTTTGCCAAAGGTAGGACACCAGTAGGGAGGGGGGCATGGAATTGTACATAGAGTTGTATTAATCTGAGAATCTGACTTCTCCATGCAAAGCACACACTGCTAAATACCACTGAGTTCTTCTGAAGGGATCACATTTTCCTGAAGTGTTGAAATAGTTCTGAAGAGCTAGTTCAAGTTTTCAATTGTTGTGGGCAGGTGCACAGCAATGTCTTCTTTCAAGGAAATGCAATGATCTTTCAGCATTGAAGTCCTACGGGTGGTACTATAGGTTTTATGTAAGTCATGCAACATGTAGGTGCATAAGAGAACAGCTCCTTCTCAGAAAACATCTTTCTATATACCCATTTTCTATAAGATTACGTACATAATATAATAGAAGTCTTTTCTCAGTTTAGTCATTTCTTATGCCCTTCCACATTTACTGAAGGTACTCCACCAAAAACTTTTTATTTCCTTTTGTGACTCCATTTTATGTTATGAACTTGAGCAAGCATGTCACCCCTTACTGTGGGACGGGTGAAGCAGTAGCACTTGTAGATTCTGAAGAGCAAGTGTCAGGCTGATCAATTTGGTCTTTGGTGAAAACAGGACCCTACAAGTATATCTCATGGTTTTACTATCTCACAGGTTTTGGTTGACAAGCCAAGGAGTCACTGATGGACTTTAACTCCATTCAGACAGTGACTGGACTTGCAGTAAGCTTTACCTACATGTTAGAACAAACTGTGAACTCAGAGGTATGGAAGTGGTTCAGACCATTCCTAGAAGATAATTTACAAAGATGGATCACTCAACTTCTGTTCAGTGATTGGGTATGATGCTACATCTAACTTAGATATACAATGATTCCTAAGTAGTTACAGAAAAGTGTTTATCAGGAACCTCATCTGATAATCTGCTCTCATGCCACTTGCTGGTTCCACATAGGAGCAAAATGCAGTGTTCTTACTAAATTTTTCACTTATAGTAGGTGAGTATCTAAGTTTTCACTCACCGTACCCATTGCTATTTTACCTGCAACTATACCCTTTGGCCATGATTCTGGACTGCAGGACAAGAACAAGGGGCTATAGCCTCTTATTTTGTGTACATAAATTTGAAAGCTCTTCACGTATAAGAAAATGTTTCTTCAATCCCTGTTCTGCCTTTTTAGGGGTCCCTCCAGCATTGTTTCCGATCTGCTGCAGTACACCTCCCACCCTAATGGTGGCAGAAAAACCTTACGCTTCACTCCATTGACTGCAACTGAAGCAGAATATATCAGGGGAAAAGTAATAGGGCACGTGCTGCCGTAGGGTTTCAAAAAACCAACCAGAAAACCATCGACAAAGTAAGGAATGCTCAATATATCGTTGTAAGGGAAAAGACTGCAACTGTTTAATTTAGAGATGAACTCGGAAGGTACATAAAAGACTGAGCTAAATCTATAAATGGTAAAATCAAGAGGCCTTATTGCTCATATCTCTCAAACTATAAGAAATTCCATGAAATTGTCAGACATTACCTTCTACACAGATAAAGGGAGGGAGGTCTGCCTGCTTGTCTTTTGTTTATTGTAAACACAATTCTTTCCTAACCTTTGGAACTCATTGTCAGAAGACTTGGTATTTCTAGCAAGATCTAACAACAAAACAGAGTTTGTGTCTTTGTGGATGTCTCCTGAGCAATTATAGCAGATGTGGAATTAAATTAATATATTCACATAACTGACTTAGAGGCAAAAGACTGACTGTGTAAATATAGATGTTTGCTTAAGACCCAAGTAAAAAATTGGGCAATATTATTGAAAATCTTTTTCTTCTAGTAGCAAGTTATAAAATTCCCTTGGCATGGTCAGCTTCTGAGTCAGCTAAACTAGTCATGCATCTCCTACACTCATCCTATGGTTACATTATACAATCTGACAAGTAAAACTAAACTGGAATCAAATCAATCACCTGATCCTACCACAGAACATTACTTAAAAAAAAAAAAAAAAAAAAAAAAAAGGAAACCAAAACAAAAAAAATAAAACACTTTCTGATTACTAGTAGAAGTCACAAACTTAAGGTTTTTGCTACAATAAATCAAATGCATCATCCTGCATTTCATGGGGCCATAAAAGCTTTTTTTTTTCCTAAGGGGGAAAAAAAACAGAACAGTTCAGCATAAGCAACTCAGAGATCTGGATTTTTTAGATCCACCTATGGTGAAATACAGTCATCACTAACTAATGTTAGTAACATTTTCATTCCTCCTAGTTTATAAGTTTATGTATCTGTCAGATCAAGTGATTTGTTGCAGCAGTGACAAGAGCAGCACTGAATTTTCTCATTATGATCAAAATATGCTGAATGGTTATAACTTACTAAATTTGTATCTAAGCCTGAGCTTTTAAAAATATATTGATATAATTTATTCTTCAGAAATGCTGAAAATAAGGTAAGGGAGAATCTATGCTAAACTGGAGCTCATTCATATCAGTAACAGTAACATGATACTGGTGCTGTAATCCCTGGGAAGACTCACAGAACTCATGAGAAAGGTTAACTTGAAGAGAAATTTGAAATATGTTTAAATGGATGAAATGCAAAAACAGTGTGCAAAAGAAATACTTGTCGTCTTAGCTGGGTAGTAACCATACTGTCTTAATACCAATGCAATGACCATGCAACATGACATGATGAAACACAGAGTCATCTAAAAAGTTTGTAAGCGACTTCTGAAGGTTACCTAACCCAACATTCTAGAAATCCCAGGTCAGAATATTACACAGATTGAGTAATATTTTTTATTCCTTACAGTTACTTTTCATCTAGATAATTATTTTAAAAACATAATCTCTCCCATTCTTTTCCTCCGTTCTAATTTTGACTTAAGTTTCTTCTTCCTTTTCCATATCCTGCTCTTTAAAGGTAATAAAAAAGTGAAAAATCCCTTGAAAATGTTATGATTAAAAAGCACATCTGTTAAGTTGGTCGCAAGTAGAAGACAAAACGGTTGCCACAGGCAGGAACGGTGGCAAGAGAACCATCAAAAAGGAGCAAACCTCTTGGAAAATAAGCTAACCAAAACATACCTACCACTGTACATTGTCTTAGGATCACTGAATAGGAAATAGACATTTGTCTCCAATCATGGCCATAGGTAGTAAGAGCCCCCATGTGATGCCAAGAACAGGAGCCTGTAAAGCTGACATCAAAGAATGCTTCACCCATGTCTGAAAGGTGCAGACAGGGGTCAGTTCTGTTACTGCCGGTGGTGATTTAATACACGTGTAATTGAAAACACAAATGGGAGCTCGTGTTGTTTGGATTTAACAGGGCCCCTTTTGAGGTCATACCATGTGACTGCACGAAAAGGAATGACACTGGTCAACCCTGTGAAGACAGAGTTACAGAATGGGACAGGGGAACAAATACAATCTAAAAACAAGATTGGGGCGTGGCTGTGGGGATTGGCTAAGGGATGAGGAGGAGAAGCAAACCATCAAAATAAGGAGACTCATGAGAACAAACACTGCTTCATTTTACTGACCAAACAATAGTCCAGGTGGCCAGGACATCCTTTCCATCCTTACTGAACAGATGAAGCCTCTTGAGAACTTTTTTAAACTATAGTATAAATCAATAAATGAACAAGTGTAGTGTTCTCTGTTGAATGACAATGGTTTCAGGAGAAACAGACTCCAGGAGAGTTTTCTTCTGCTAGGCAGTAGAAACTCAAGAGTGATTAGCAGATCCAGAACACCCAGTACAAACTCCTGTTCCTGGGAGAGGAGATGTCATCTTACATGTACGAATCCATAAAGTAGCAGATACAATTTGAACCCTAATAATGTTTATCCTCATCTGTCAGGTAGATGATGTCAAATGCCTCAAGGTTTGAATGTTTGGAAGAGTCCTAAAGCCTTTACAATTTGATGCTCATTTAGAAGTGCCACTGTAACTCAGGATCGTTGCCTTCTTAATAAAGTGGCCGTTGCTTTTCCAGCCCTTGCTAAGGCTGCTGCCCTTCTGCTGGTCATGAGAAGTATAATTCTAATTGTGCATCTTGTGCAGAAACATTAATTTCATCAGAGGGTTTAAGCTTGCTTGCTACTGTCTAGAGTAGAGCAGTTGCAGGTTTCCTTTCATAATATTATTTTCTTATTTTCTGTGTTTATATTGTGTCACTTTTGATTGGTTTGGTTGTTGATGTTCAATTAAGATCAATGGCAGTTTCAACATTACTTTGAACTGCAGCAGTCACACACCTAATCTGAAAACCTCAGTTCATTCAAGCCCCCTTTTCACAAGCATTTTTCCATACCCCTATTAATTCTTGTTGAACCTCAATTAATTCTGCATTATTCTTTTTCAGATCAAGTACTCAGAATTGAACATAGCTTTTCAAGTAAGGTTGAGCTACTAATATAAACTATGGCATTTATAATTGTATCTATATTATTCTCTATCCTCTGGCACCCTCCTATTTTGTTGTCTTCTCTTACCAGAGCTGCAGATCAAGAAAAAGACTGTATTGATTTGCAAGAAAAATCTTTTTTTATATTGTTTTAGGATCTCATTCTTCTAACATTACCTCATAGCCTAAGGCAAGATCTTTATGATTCTGGATGTCTAAAAGCCCCCTAGACAACAGCCATATGTAATATTGCTGCAACATTCATTCAGAAGATGGTCAATAGGGTTGTACAACTAACCACAACATTTTGAAATACCATCCCTTGTTCCATATGACTAATGTAGAGGCTGCCAAAGGAGAACAGTGTAGGAGAAGGACTTTAAAAAGCTGTTAGCTTTGGACTGAAATCCATAAAAGTCAGTGGGAAGCTCTTACAACTAGAAGGTTCTTCATGTCTAATGCAGGCTTCCAAAAGGCTTGCCAAGCTAACATGCTGCTGGAAAGGGAGGATTTCACTTCCTGGATTCCATCCTCTTTCAGGAGAAGGCTGTGTTAAGGTCAGGTAATTTTCAAAAGCCTAACTTTTTCTGTCTCAAGGGACCATACACAAAAATACTGCTTTCTGAAAAAGATAAGAAAATCTTCTTTGACAAGAACTTGAAAGAAGTTACTGTGCTGTGGCTGCATTTCAACATCAAGGGCCTTCTCCCATGTTTCCATGAGTGTGAATGCTTGTCTCACTAGAGTACTTTGGAGGGAAAAAAGGGACAGGCTGAGTATTCATTAGCTTTCTTCAGGGAAGGGAATTATTCAAGTATCATTTCCAATATGTTTTGCTTTCTGTTGGTTCACGTTTGAGCTGAATAAATCAAAGTGATATACACATTTCCGTACCCATGGCTAGCTTTAGAGAAGCCCTGTCCTTTGCCTAGCCCTGTTGGGATTTAGTTTTGTATGCACACTTGATTTTCCTGAAAGTTTGAATTTTATTTGTCTGATATGAACTGCATGGTTGTGACAAACCCACCCAGTCCAGCATGAGGTTGGAAACTGTTGCTATCATGGTGCCAAGAGATAATTAAGTCAGCAATGTTAACATAGATGCTTGGCATTCAGTTATCAGACCGGGTGGGAACAGAATGGAACAAGATTTCCACTACAGCCGTCTACTGACCCCACCGTCTGCTCTGTCCCAGCTGCCCATGTATCTGCTCTTCCTCTGCAGCCATGGCATCAGTTTGTTCAGATATTAGTGAACAAAGATGAAAAACTTAGGTTCCAGGAAGCCCTATGAGAAACCCATGCAACTGTGCTTCTTCCTCTTCCAGAGCCCCTTTCTGTCCAGCTCCCGTCTTCTCTCGTGTTGACTGGCAGAACCATGCAGGTTGGTTTCCTGCTTCCTAAGAAGAGCAAATGAATCCAAGAAAGATGCATATGATGGGAAAATCTCTATCCTTAAAATGAAAGCTCACTGAAAAGGACAGCAGAAGTTATATTTCAATGTTTGTGGTTCAAAAGCTCTGTGTTGGAAAGGCACAGTTTTCCATGTTTGGTGCATTTGGCCAAGGAAGGCTAAAGCCAGCTTTGCACACAGGGGTCTAAATGGCTTGCAAATATTTCATTATTGACCATGTAAAATGCTCTGTACCTCAGAAGTGACTGAAAGCTGTCTGCTTGGAAGCAATGCCTGTGGGGTTTAGGGACTCTGCCCGCAAACCTTTCTTTCAAAACAGGTCCTTTTAGCCCTCGATCATGATGATAAAAATCCCAAGAGAGGCCTGCCACTGCAATTGTTATTAATTATTATACATTCATCTCTTTACCATCTTTTTTTTTTCCCTGAGAAAATGGTTGCCTCTTACTTGGTGAAAAGTTCAGATGGCAGTGCAATTTTCTAGACAGTGTGGATGATATAACAGTTACCTCGATGAATAATTTATGCACAGTTCTGCCGTCTAGAAGATGTTTATGAAATAGAAAGGAAGAAGACAATTCCTGAAAAACAAAACCAAATCCACAACCAAACAAAAACATCTTCACCATTAAAAAAAAAGCAAAAAAAACAAGTACTCTAAGTAGCCCAGCATAAGTCCTCAAATTAAAGGTATTTCGTATTATTAATATTGAGACCATGGTAAGTTTGGTTAGTTCTTGTGGGTTCTTTCTATTCTGTAATCAGTCATTATTGTTATATGCTAAATTTTCTAATACATCCCAATTAAACAGTCTCCCAAGGGAATAAAGGGGACTTTTTCTTCCTTGGAGGAAAGTAGAACCAGTAAACCATATTGGAAGTCTAAAGAATCTCAAATCACAGAACCACAGAATCACTGAATGGTAAAGGTTGGAACGGACCTCTGGAGATCATCTAGTCCAACCCCCCTGCCAAAGCAGGTTCACCTAGAGCAGGTTGCACAGGACTGCATCCAGGCTGGTTTTGAATATCTCCAGAGAAGTAGACTCCACAACCTCTCTAGGCAGCCTGTTCCAGTGCTCTGTCACCCTCACAGTAAATAAGTTTTTCGTCATGTTTTAGTGGAACCTCCTGTGTTCCAGCTTGTACCCGTTGCCCCTTGTCCTATTGCTGGCTGCCACTGAAGAGTCTGGCCCCATCCTCTTGACACCTGCCCTTTAGATATTTATAAACATTGATAATGTCCTCTCTCAGTCTTCTCTTCTCCAGGCTAAACAGACCCAGCTCTTTCAGTCAATCCTTGTAAGAAAGATGCTTCAGCCCCTTAATCATCTCTCTTGAACTGGGTGGGCCAGAAATGGATACAATATTTCAGATGCAGCCTCACCAGGGCAGACCGCAACATACCTTTCCCGGCTTGGGAGCAACAGCAAATCAAGTATGTTACTATGTATGGCAGAAAAAAAAAAATAACATAATTATTCTGAAAAAGCTATGTGAAAGATTGTTGTGGTTTCAACCGAGACAGCAGCCAAACACCATGCAGCCGCTCGCTTGCCCTCCCTTGCCCTGGGGAGCGGGGGAGAGAATTGGGAGGGTAAATGTAAGGAAACTCATAGGTTGAGATAAGTACAATTTGATAGATGAAATTAAATAAATTTAAAATAATAATGATGATGATACTAATAATAGAATATAAGAACAAGTCACGGACAGTGCAATTGCTCACCACTCATCGACTGATGCCCAGCCCATTCCCAGCTAGTAATTCTGGAGGAGAGAAAATCCCAAAACTGTAATCCCAGAAGAGAGAGAGAGAGACAGAGAGAGAGAGAGAGAGAGAGAGCTTCCTGGCCAAGCCTCATCTATATACTGAGCATGACATTTCATGATATGGAATATCCCATTGGCCAATTTGTATCCATTGCTGACTATGCTCCCTCCTACCTGTACACTAGCAAAGTATGAGAAGTTGAAAAGTCCTTGATTTCTTAACAACTAAAAACTTCTGTATATTATCAACATTCTTCTCGTACCACATCCCATACTGAATCCAAAACACAGCGCTATTCAAGCTACTAAGAGGAAAATCAGCTCTATCCCAGCTGAAACCAGGACAAAGGTAGATTTTAAAAAATACTTATCAGTCCCAGCAATTCCAATAGTAGCTTATTGAATGAATATTAAATGGAATTGAAACACTTTTAAATGCTTGTGGCAGAGATGTTGGGCAGTAAGTCTGTTTGGAGAGCCAATGCCAAGTCCTAATTTTTGGAGTTGGTGTGCACCTGCAGCTCTTATTCCACATCTAAAGTCCAACAGCACAAACTTAATCACCTAAACCAGGGCTTCTTTATTTTTCAAAATGATACTGTAGAAAGGTGCCTAGAATGTCTGAGCTATGGGTAGGCAATCTGGACTCAGATGTGGAGAAAGACAGCTGCATTTCAGGATGCAATTGATGTTGATGTCATTGGGCATATGTGTGATACTGCATGAGCCAAATCCAACACCAATTTCATAGGAGAAGGGTTAGAATTGGGACAAAGTCAAGAGACACAGATGGAGAGCTGATGATACTGTGGGCTGGGATCTGAGCTTATTACACAACAGATATGGAAGTGGGTTCTAATACCTAATTGTTTGCTAGAATTAAATTATACATGTAAGGCTAATATTTAAACTTGGAATACATTCTTGGCTACAGAAACAATGATTGCAAGTAAACTCTGATTCTAATTTTAATCAATATTTTTTGAACAAAATGTCCATAACTGTAAAAAATTCATAATATCTCAAAGAAGATGATCCATTCCTATGCATGTGTGTTTGACTGTTTTAACCTTATAGAAATAGTATTTAGTTCCAATAGAAAGAAGAGAGGGAATTCCAATGTCAAAAAGGAAGAATTAAAATGCAGAAATGGAAATGTTTCTGACTTACATGATGAAGAACACGTTCGTTGGATGTCAAGGCAGTCAGTCTAGTTAACAACACCAATGTATGCAAGGTTTGAAACAACAGCAAATCTAGTACAGTGCTGCTACCTGGAGGGCTAAGGCAAAACAGAAGTAAAAAAAAAGATTCTAATAGTAAATCCACTACTTTGCAGTTGCAGTGCAACTTCTTTATATTCCAAGCAGATACAAACAAACTCGATACTAGTTCTCTCTGTAGTAATATTTGTTTTGGATTGGGATCAGCAGTATTCCCTAATCCCCATTTTTATTAGTAGTCCACAGAAAAATATCAAAGTGACAATTATAAAGTACTAAACCCCACTACATCAGCAGAAAGCACATTGACATGCCAAGCAACAATTCTTCCCCTAAAGCAACACTGCTTTGTGTAGGAGATATTTCCTATTCAGGCAGCCCCTTAGAGAAGTGGACAGTATTTGGGATAATTCCCAAATATCAAAGACTGCAAAGTAGGCAGAAGTTAAAGAAGACAGTTAGCCAAAATACTCCTTTCTTTTTAACCCTGAGAAAGAGTCCTTTGAAAAGTGCCAGGGCAGATTCGGTCCATCCTGATTATTTTGAATAATACTTTGTTCCAGAAAGTCTACCCATTGAAATGAAACTGGAAATACTAAGAATCTCCATCAATGCTGTTGGGCTGAGGGGAATAAATATGAGAAGAAAGAATGAATATCATGTTATAAACTTCAAAAAAAACCCACAAAAACCAACCAAACAAACCCACAAACAAACAAGAGATGAATGGACCCAAGATAAATGTATTACAGGGTAAAATAAAATGAAAATCTTCTTTCTTCTCTTTTTTCTTTTCTACACTTCCTGTTCCTGCATTAACAGTAGAGGGCTGTTTTCCACTCAGAAATGCCTCTTAACAATAAGGCATGTATAATGTCCAGACCCTATTAGACAAGATATTTTTCCCAACATCATTTGGCTTTAGTTGGATTGTTATGTTTTGCTACCCTTCCTATGAATCAACACTCCTTTTCTATTGTCCATCATTTTCCACACAGTCTGCCCTGTTCTGCTTATCCTGGGCCTAAAAGGAATAATGTGAGTAGCACTGTTGATACATCTGCCTTCACTGAGGACCTCCCCATCTGCTAATGTGTGTATATCTGACAAAAAAACAAGAGTTGTTTTTCTTACTTTGGAGAAATTAGTACACATTGAATATTAAAATATTTACTCAGAGCTATGCAAAATATTTTACTATTTAAGTGTTTACATAAAACAGTAGAACTCACAGGTTCCAAACAAGTATTACAGATCATCAGCTTGGGGCCCTATACAATGCAGTTGAAACATTCTAGGATGATAAAGAGCAACAGATGGATGGAATAGGAAAAGTAGAAAAAGAAAATAAAAACATATGGAAGAATAATGAGAAGGCTAGTGTGCTATGGACCTCATTCTCAATTTTACAGTACTCTATCCCTACCAAAGCAGCACAGAGATAGAAAGGAAGGTATGGAGTGGATTTGTGGCATTTGTGCATCTGCCCCACAAATTATAATTAAATTAGAGAAACAATTCAGAGGCCAGGACACGCAGTAGCAGAGGTTTCAAATACAATGTCAGAAGATATTAAACCTGTTAATAGAAAGAATAGGAAGCAGAAATAGCAGAATAGTTGATTTTTCCTTGTAAAATTAATCTCCAGTACTTCCAGGGTGAAACTGTTTCACCCTGCACAGACTCAGACAGCCATATGGAGAACATGGTTCTTTAAAAGGTTGAAAGAAAATCTAGAGGAAGCTTGGGTCTTGTTTTAGCTGAGTTCTGACTGCTGCTCTCTGAGAAGCTCAGACAGGAGCCCCAGGTTACCTCCTACAAACTCCAGTGGGCAAGAACATCAGGACTATAGTGAGAAACACAGCCAAGCATGGGACACGTTAGAACAAAATGAGAACAATAAGGGAGCAATACTAAAGTGGAAGGTTTTGAAAGAAAAGAGTCACCAATATGCTGCCAGGCATCTGTAATGCTGAGAGCAGAGAGAAAAAAAAAGCTATGGGAGATCAGCTTCTACAGAAGTAACAAAAGGCAGTAGCTAGAATGAAAGAAAAAGGGAGACATAAAGAGAGAAAGAAACTCTTTAAAATAATGAATACAGGTTTGGCTTGTAGTTATCATTGCTGAAGGCCATGTTACCAACGAACGCCACAGATAGGTATCTTTTGAAAGTTATTTAGTTTTGTCAGGTTGAAATTGGCATTAAAAAGCCAAAACTCTATATTTTCTTCCCCTGTACTATATGATCCTTACCCCTCTACTCAGCACTGGTAAGGCCACACCTGGAGTATTGTCTTCAGTTCTGGGCTCCCCAGCACAAGAGAGACATAGTGCTATTGGAGACAGTCTGCCAAGGAGCCACAAAGATGATTAAAGGACTGGAGCACTTCTCATGAGGAAGGCCTGTGAGAGCTAGAACTGTTCAGCCTGGAGAAGGGAATGTTCAGGGAGACCTCATCAGTATGTACAAATGGGAGGTGCAAAGAAGATGGAACCTGGATCTTTTCAGTGGTGCACAGTGACAGGATAAAAGGCAATGGGCATAAACTGAAACACGGGGGGTTTTTTTCAACCAAACTAAGAAAACTTTTTTTCACTGGGGGCGTTACAGCACTGGCACAGGCAGCCCAGAGAGGTTGTGGAGTCTCCCTCTTTGGAGTTACTCATGTTTGGACATGGTCTTGGGCAGACTGCTCAAGTAGGGGCATTGGACCAGATGACCTCCAGAGATCCCTTCCAACCTCAAGCATTCTGTGATTCTGGGAATCTGTCTTACTGTAATGAATAAAGCAATAGGTCAGTTAATAAATTTTCATTTTAAAGAAAAAGCAGTAATGTTCTTAGAAACTGTCCTCTTTTGTCTCTTTAAGTGTGATGTTACTTAACACAGGTTGACTTTAAACTCATTAGTACTGAAAAAAAAGAGATAAAAGAACAGGTGAAAGAGCTTACACCAACACCTCTTCCCATGGCTGATTGCAATTTTTAGTGCACATACATTTTCACATGACAACTATGTTCTCTTTGTTTTCACTCTGAGTTGCAAAGAAAGACACAAAGGCTTTTGAAGGGTTAATAGTTGATGAGTAGATATTTTAGGGTATGTTACCAACATAAGCACTGTGCACAATAGATGTTTATGAAAATGTCATCAGGAAATGTTATAGAGTTACAAGAAACCTATCGTCTTCTTAGAAATTAAAACACTTTATTAAACATCTATAATTATTAATTTTAAACAAAGTATTTTGATACACATCCTTAATACTGTGAGCAACTACCTTCTCATACTAATAGCTGAAAGGATAATAATATATTCAGTAAAGGAGGAAAGCTTTGGCAGTTTTGAGAATGTCATGCTAGTTATGTTACAGTGTGACTCAGAAACCCAAAGGTATTATCGCATCAAAAGGTACAGATGCTGACCAGGATTTCCAGAATAGCCTAGAGGCTACAGTCAGTTCCATTACAGGCCCTAAACTTAGACGTTGTAACTACATCTCTCTATCAACTGCATAGGGAGCCAGGGCTTGAATACCCATGAACAATAAGTGCTTGAATCAATCACCACATTGGAGTAGAGTCCTAGCTACCTAACTCCCTTAACCTCCCTTAGGCTCCTGTATGCACAATCTTTTCTGAAAAAGTAGGTAAATTTTTTAAAAGTACTCATAAATGCATCGTTCCCAAGCTGGGAGTGAATGAAGCTTTCCCAAGTGCTGTCAGTAGAGACATTCCTGTACTTTTTGCAAGTCCTGCAACAGCAGTAAGATTACCTCCAAATGTTGTCCTTTTGACCTATTCTGGCTTGTAGATCTATCTAGAATTGAAATTTTCTCCAATACCATTAATAATATTATTCATCTCGGGAGTTACATACTCTAGGTATTTTCATGGTTTACAAGTAGGCTGGGCATAGCAATAATTCAAACTTTCCTTTATTTTGATATACTCTTCTTATTTCATGCAAGAGATTTAAAAGAAATGTTTCTAACTGGAAAGGTGAATGCCTAAACTGAAACACTTTTCACTTATTTTCTTTTCCAGGCCTGGACTACCTGAAAAGAGGTTGTAGCGAAGTGGGTGTTCATCTCATCTCCCAAGTAACAAGCAGCAGGACAAGAGGAAATGGCCTCAAGTTGCACAAGGGGAAGTTTAATAATAGGATATTAGGAAATATTTAGGATAATAGGAAAAATTTCTTCACTTAAAGTATTGTCAAGCACTGGAACAGGATGCCCAGGGAAATGCTTGAGTGACCATCCCTACAGGTATTTAAAAGATGTGTAGAATTAGTGCTTAGGGACATAGTTTAGTGGTGGATTTGTCAGTGTGAAGTTTTTGGTTGGACTTGATGATCTTAAAGGTCTTTTCCAACCAAAATGATTCTATGATTACACTTCCAGTACATCCCAACACCAACCAATTGCCTCACCTGCCCTAACTGCCACACTTACCTCAGCTGCTCCCCCTGCCCCAACAGCCACCTAGCAGCCAATTCAGCTTTACCAGCCCTGCCCATAGCCATCTCAGGTGCCACCAAGGTGTCCTGGCCAGCAGCCCAGCCCAGGGTGAAGGCCAGCCGCACCTCAAAATCAACCACACAGCAGGACAGGTCTTTACAGCAAAGCAGGCCTCTGGTGTTTTTTCCCCATCAAAACAGAGTTGCATGTTAGGGCAAGTCGTGCCACATTCCTTCTATGCTCACGATCATCCTGTCTTGGTGTTTGTGGGCTGGACGACATAGACACAGGAAACTGGCTACAAGACATGGAGTGAAGGGCAGGCATAAATGGTTTCCTTGGGGCAGAGAGCTAACAGAAGGAAATGATGAGGTTCTGTGCCAGGGTCAGCCTATCTTAGCATATTTGTTGATTTTCTAACAGAAACTGTGCTAAAGTGACAGGAAGGTTAAAAACACACTGAAGCAATTTAAGACAGAGACCAAACAAACATCAGAGAGTCATTGTAATTATCTCAAACTTAGACATTATAAATCCAGGAAATTGACAAGAAAGGTTTAATTTAAAATAAGTAAGCTGAGGTGTGGAAATGCCCTACATTAACAACATAGAAACTGACTGCTTTCACTGAAGCTATGCAATAAGAATGCAGTGCCAATTAATGCATAATAGATACTGCGACTTGAGATCAGAATACAATTACTTTAAATGATACATTAGATTAAAAATATTATTAATTTGCCCCATTTTAACTCTAGAGTTTTCAATGGAGTTGAACATTTGAAGAAGCTGCATAACAACATTTTTTCCTCACTAAAAAAGTACTGATGGTTAATACTATAGCTTGTAGGAGAATCCAATTTTAAATTAGTTTCATCTCATAAATATGTTAATGTTTTTACTTAGATATTCACGTAAAATTCCTTCTTTGCCCAGTCAGTGCTTTAATTCCAAAGAAGCAAGATACAGTCTTCCTCTGTAGTAAAGAGACCAAATCACTGCTTAACATGCAAACTCATCTCACCTTAATGAAGAACCAGGACATTCATAAAACTTGAAAAAGGGAATGAACAGTCATATGAGAAAAAAGGAGTTCAGCTTCTCGTGTCTAAATCAGAATCTACCAGCAGTTTCAAAGAGGCTCAAGCAAACTAGGAGAATGGGAAATGCAACAGCAAGAGAAGTTGGTTGTTGACAATGTATGCAGTAGGAATAATTTACACTCCTACTAAGTTTTAAATTTTCTATTTAAATCCCCCCCCAAAAAAGAGAAAAGCTAGACTATTCATCTTACCCAAGAGAAACACAGCTACAAAAATTATAAGATCCTAAGGAAAACACTACACCAGTGGTGATTCTTCATCAAAGGGGTTACAAAGCACTATATGCCAAAGATAAAAACTGACACTGGGAATTAACTAAGTGTAAAGAAATGTCTGTTTAAGGAGAGCCAAACATTTGAGTTGTTAATTTTAGAAAGCAAAAATGCAAGACCCGCCATGATAAAGGTACCCACAGTACCCAAATGTGCTGTAAAATTAAGCAACTCTTTTTTACAAGCAGGAACTAAAATCTAAATATGGAAAATTGAAAGCTGATTATAAGAAAAACTTTCTCACCCTACACATTCGCTTGTGAAACTCACTGCTACAAAGTGTTGTTAGCATCAGGAACTCAGAAGCATTCAGCGTAAGATGTAGATATGGAAACTGCTCAGGGTTTTATACTGTATCAACAACAAAGTGTTTTAGAAGGGATATAGACCTGACAGTCTGGTCATTACCCTTATTTCCCTCTGAAATGTCAACTAAACACTGCTGTTGAGGGGAAATGAAGGCCTGGAAGGACCAATCATCAGATTCAGCACTGTAAGGTGGTGGTCCCCCTGCCACTGCTTCTCTGCTGTGTTTCTGTGGTATAGCCACCAGTGGCTTTTGTTAAAAACCTTTTCTTTGAAGCGTACTAACCTTCTCACCATCCACATATTCAAATGTACCTTACATATGAGACTTATTCCTTGTATCGATTTCTTGAATTTTGGACATGAAGGCAACAAATCTTCTGTAATCATCTTCCATCTAAAGCATGACTGTAATGGGATGATGCTGTCTTTTTCTTAAAGTGCACCTTAATCACAGATCTGTTTATTTCTTAAAGCAGAATGATATAGTGTTACCTATTACACAAGTATATAGCATGAGAAGGAACCTGTTTTGCAGTCCAGTTATCTTTTTACTTTTCACTGATTCAGACAACTGTTTCACATGTGCATACAAGAGATTAATATATTTGGACGTTGGCTTGTATTAGTAACAAACATATTTGGAGAGTTCCTTTTTCTTTGCTATCTGTTGACAAAGGCTATTCTGAAACTAATAACTTTGCTAAACAAAATATGTCCACATTTGGAGGTTGGTTGTAGTGAGGAACTTAACAGAGCTTTCAATGATATATACGTGAAAGAAACTTAAATGACTATGAGAATAGGAACTTGTCTGTAAAACGGAAAACATGGGTTCAGTTCCATGCTTTCTATGAAACTCTTTAAGCTCAGAGTTATGCTAATATGTTCGTCTAATCCTCAAGAAATCTGCCTCCAAGTGTGGATCCTCTGAAATTTTTAGACTAACTCCAAGGCAAATATCCAGCCTTTCAGCAATGGCTTCCTACCAGTATCCTAGTTGGATGCTAATAACTGCATAAAACTTCTAAACTGCCATTACAGTGGGACCCCTGGGAGAAGGCAAGACAGGAAGAACAACACTGCAGTGCCTGGAAGGAAAAGAGGCATTACAGGTTGCTTGCCGCAGCATGGTTGACACAGCATCTCCATCTGAATGTGTGTTGGTGCACCCAGGGTTAGAATGAATCAGCACCATAGCGTCAACACCATATGATTCTCCCCATTAGTGAACACCTGTTGATAATTTAATAGCTTGAAGAACAGCTGAAAAATGAGACTCAGTGCCGGCAACTAGCTCATATATTCAGCAGTAAATCTTTCTTCAGTGGTTATTCAAGGCACTTGCTACTACACTCTTGTTTACAATGGCTTAGCTCTGTTGATATTTGTGTGTGAAAAGAACAGAAGAAAAGGAGGTAAAGTATTATCATCCTAGAGATGATTATAAGAGAAAGCTGCCTACCTTCAAGGCACTTCAGAACTAGGATTAATCAAACATATGTAACAAAACAAAGAAACAAACAACAACAACAAAAAAAAACAACCAGAACAGCCTCCTCCCCAAACCAAACAACTTAGCAAAAAATATATTAAAAAAAAAAGTTCCCCAAAGATGTTTTACATGGACAACAGAGGCAAAACCAGATACTTCTCACCAGAAGAAACAGTGGAGGGCTGACCTAGTTCCCTTCTAGTCCTTGAGGAGAGAGAAGTGGACAAGTCTTCTTTATTGGGGCCTTTGATGAAAAGCATTGAAAGGTCTCACTTCAATTCTAATGTAAAATGAGAATATATATTAAATACTCCTCATTTCCTTAGCAATATGGATGTCTTGTTTACCAGTTTTCTAACCCTACACTGATGGGTGAGCAGGGGGATGAAAGGCACCTGCACAACTCAGTCTAGTTACAAAACTTCACTGAGATGCCTGCAGAGATGTCCAAGACTAATAGAAGTGTAGTGTAGTCCAGATATGATAACTAGCTTGTGTTTGCTGTTGTGGCTCTAACCAGATTGAGTTAAATCTAACCAGATTTAATCTCTGAAAATTCTGGACAAATTTCCAGTTGTGAAATTTCACCAGAGCATATTTTGGAGGTTTAAAGGAGGGAAATTCATTAGAAATATAACACTGGCTTGAAGGGGGAGGACACTGATAGAGAGTAAGCAATAGTGGCTGCAGACATCATGGTAATATTTGCTTGTAGTTTCCTAAGTCAGTACAGAATCATTACTCCTCCTTTGAAAGTCATCCTACATCAAAGGACATAGCCACAAACTTCGTCATGGCAATTACAGTCATCATTAACAAGGTCTGAACAGCCTCTGACATGTAGTTTAGTTTAGAAACACAGCACTAAAATATTATCCTGCCCATACAACTTTTTGACAATGCTATACAACATTGCTTGTTCTATTTATGCAGTGATTTTCAGTGATGTCCAGTCGTAGGACAAGGGGCAACAGTTGCAAGCTGGAGCATAGGAGGTTCCATGTAAACATAAGGAAAAACTTTTTCACTGTGAGAGTGACAGGACACTGAAACAGGCTGCCCAGAGAGGTTGTGGAGTCTCCTTCTCTGGAGACATTCAAAACCCACCTGGATGCATTCTTGTGTGACCTACTGTAGGTGATCCTGCTCTGACAGGGGAGTTGGACTGATCCAGCTGATCTTTTGAGGTCCCTTCCAATCCCTAACATTCTGTGATTCTTTGAAATTAAAAATAAAGAAACAAGTTCAAAATAGAATATTTGAACCATTTTTGAAAGCTTTACAAAAGTCAAAGTTCCAGTTCTCATATATACAGCTCAATTATTTGGGGGAAAATACTCAAAATGCTAAGAACACCGTACATCATGGAAAGCGTTGTACAAACTATTATGACACCTTCAGATATATACCTCTTAATTAATTTCTCTTCTTGATAGAAAGGTTTTTGTCCTATATTCAGAGTATGGGCATTTACTTACACTTTGAGTACAGACAGAAGTTTTCCTGAAGTTCTTCATTCCCAAATACCTTCAGACTCTCTCTTTGCCTGTTTGTTCTAATGAAGAACAAGGACAAATTTGGAAGCTTACAAAAACTGCCACAAAAAGTAGTTCCCATTCTCTGGTCAGCTTTAATTGCAAAATAAATTCAGCTTAAATTCAGACTCAAGAAATAAAATAATTTGTCTCAAAGGTATGGACAGCACAGATACATTCAAATATGTTTGTCTAAAGACACTTAAAAATGCACTTACAAGGCCACAGTTTTCAAAGTCTTCGATTAGAGTTCTGAATATTTATTTTATCTATGGAAGAAACAGACCCACAGCTCTCATTGTAACGAGGTAATGGAGAGTTGAGGGAAAGGATGAAGTTAACCAAGAGATTCAGCTATGTAAGATCTATAGAAAAAGAAGAGTAAAGAAGCAGTATTTTCTTCAGCATACAGTTGTTAACATTTACAAGGGGTCTGCTTGGGTGGTCATTAAGACTTCAACATCACAATCAGAGTAATGGCTTCAAAAGAATCAAGCCCCTTACTTAATAAGGTTTTTGGTGGTAAAATAAATAAATAAATAAAGGAAAGAGAAAAAAGGGAATGAGACGGTGAAAGGTTTAGGTATTAAAACACACAGACTCCCTGGTTGGCATTTGTAATCACATTTTGAAACCCATCCCAGAGTAGTACTACTCATCTGTAGCTAGATCTGAACATTCAGCTTGGATGTGTTTAGGGATTGTATTTTGAATGTTTTACTCAGTCACTAATTGGGTTTTATTTATTAATTCATTTCCCATATGGCTAATCTTAGAGGAGGAAGTGTGAATTTTTTGTCTTTTAACTTATTTTATGTGGTGTCACTGAATGTTCTAACTGGATATATTTCACTGAGTGATACAGAACTGAGTTGGGAGTGGACTAGTCATGTTGAATATGCTGTTATAGTCCAGGAAGAAGATGAAACAGTAAGAGTTCAATTTTAACATATTTATGGCTATTTTAAAAGAAAAATATTCTAAAAGTACATTATAAACTGGTGTCCATCCACAAGTTAGTCACTGAAGATAAGGATAAATCTTATCCCTGCTCATGTAAGTAGGTTCTGGAATCATTGCTAGCAGAAGCATATCTTTTTTAGGAATGTATTAAATGAACTGTGACCCATTTGAATTAAATGGAGATGGGCCAGTTTTAATAAGTGGATTTTGTTCCATGAAGATTATGAAAAATTGGACCAAAATACTTATCTGCCTGTTTTAGCTGGATTTCTACCCATGGAGAGGGTAAATAACACTTGTGCCTGGTACCAGCAAATGGCCTGAAGCTACAAAATGAGCTGCTGTATGCTTTCATTGGAGGTGAAAAAAAAAAATAAAAATCAATGACCTCAGTGAATTTTTGGATCAGGCTACTTGGAAAGAAAGCACAGAATTACTTTGGACTATCTTTGTCCAAGTTAGAGTAAGCGTGTTTTTTTTACCACTATTTTAAACAACAGCAAAGAGGAGAATTAGGAAGGCAACCAAGAGCTTTTTCAAAGATCTCACCATTTTTAGAATAATACATAATATGACTGAATGCTCTCTTCATATAAATCCAGATTTGTATAAAACACTGTCAAGTAATTTTCCTGTTTACTTCACAAAAGTAAATAATATAATTTAAAAATAATATTTAAAATAATACTTTGGAAGATTCTTAATGAAATTTTTATTCCCTTAGGGTAGGATTCATCTTATCTAAGTTTTATTGTGTGGTGTTTTGTCTTAGACACTCTTTGGACATTTGTTGAAGGAATTTTTAATATCATAAAGGCAGTTCAGCCTACTGAGATATGATGGATTGTTTTGTCCACAGACTGTAAACGGAACAACAGAGGGGAATAGTTTGGATAAAATACCTAATATTTTAGACTAATCATGTTAAGCAAAAAGAACCCAGTTCTCCATACAGATTAGAAAAGCCTGCTTTAAGGTGCCAAACAGCTACAATTGCAGTGCTGTCTTACAGTTGTGCAGTCATAGAGGAAATGGAATAATCAAATAATAATACAGGAACTTATAAAAATTCTTGGAAATAATTTTTCAGTCTGTTCTTGTTACAGGAAAGTCTGTTATCTCTAGCCATTTCAAGGCTTTTAGTAATGTACAATTTACGGATTGCCTTGGGTCATGAGGGTACACACCTTAAAAATAACTAGTGGGAGAGCACAGGTGAGAGTGGTTTTTTCTGATCTCATTAGATAATGGCCTTCCTCAATTTTAAGAGTACTCTTGTTTGTGGACACAAAGGCAAAAGCTCTTCTTGTGAAAGGAGATGGATTTGAACACTGGGAGAGTCCTGATAGGAGTAAACTTCTCTTTCCATCCATACCAGAGGAAAGATTTAAATCCCCTGGCTGTTTAGCTCTGCTCTTCCCTTCAGAAACCTGGAAGAATTATAACCTCCAGCAACGGACTGGGTGACTGCTAGCAAGAAATGTGAATGTCTTCAACCTTTGCAGTCTTCTCTAGAAGAGAACAGGTACCTACAGCCCTAGACTAAATGCAGAGTCAAGGAATTCTTGGGCAGCATGCAGCAGAAAGTCAAAAATTCGCATTCAGCAGAACAGATCACATAATCATGACCTTCCTAGATATAACTTGTGAGGGGAAGTTGCTGATGGGAGAGAGAAATTATATCATAACACTTGTTATAGCTGATATTATTCACCCACATTTAATTTCTTATTATTTCTTCATAATATTTTGGTGTGTTTCTTGGAGAAGATTCTCAGGCAAGATGAGAAACTATCAGTCATGGTGTCAGAGAAGAAAAGATGCTAATTAATCTCTTTTAAGTCCAAAGAATAACATAAAAGTTAATGTTTTTTAAAATGTTTCTGTGGCTTCATGGATGATTTAATGATTGTATACTAGTAATTTTGCCATGCATAATTCTTCTATTTGAGTTTTGATTTAGTTTGTAACATATCCTCTGCTAACTTCCATCTAGAAAATTGTGATTGGTAATGTGAATTCTGAAGACGTTTTTGTTTTGTTTTTTTTAAAAAGAGCAAAAAGACAAAAAGTACATTGAAACTATATGGTCCATAATGAGCTCCAGCCCCTGGAAAAAGCAGAATGAGGATATATACAATATCTTCCTTCACATTAACAGCTCTCTAGTAAGTTATTATCATCAGACCTAGAAAAGATAGTAAAGAAAATTCTTGAAAAAAAGAAAACCAGATAAAACTGGGAATTTACAGGCAATACTACCTTCTTCCTAGGCAGGCAGCAGCTTTTCTGGCATTATAAACTGAGATTTCACTAATTGAAATTAACCACACATGTTCATATTCAGTAGGGTCTCTGGGTCAGTATTTACAAGGCAGAGGTCTTTCAGACTGCATAACTTCTTGTCTTTAGTGGAGATGGGGCACTATAGCCAGATTAGACTAAATTAATCACCCCACTGTATGTTTAGCTAGGCAACCACAGAAATACTTTGAAACTGATGGGCAAGGACAGCTGTCTCAAAGGTTTCTGCAAAACCATGATCCAGGTATGACATTACAATGGCTTGTTTGCATAGAAAAGCTGTCAGCTATAGCTACTGTGAGTAAGGAAAAAAACAAAACTGATTCTAGTTTAGTTATGCTGGTATCATGTCCATATCAGAGAGTAATTTTCTAAAGAAAAAGCCATGCTATTCAGTAGTTACAACACTTTACAAAATGTTTCATTCATTTGTTCTGGGTTTGTTTGTTAGTTTGTTTTTGGTTTGGGTTTTTTGGGGGGGGTTTTGGTATGGAAGAAAAAAGACAGGAATCTAGGGGGAGCATTCTTCCCTTGGCAGCTCCAGGCTACTCGGAGGTATGAGAGAAACACAGGTAGAAAGGAGAGAGGAAGTTGTGCCCCAAGTTTAACATGTGCCACCATACATGTTAATAGCATCCGCAGTTATATGCAGGCAGCGCATCTTGGGTGTGCAGTGGTTGAGGAGGGAGAAGACCGGGAAAAGCATGGAAGCCAATTTAATTAATGACTGTTGACTAGCTCATGCTGGCTAATTAACTGACAATCCACCAGTCTGACAGAACATCACTTATGAAGAAGCTGTGTGAAGTGAATGCATTTGTTGTGTTAACGAAGTTAGGGGCATTCATTCGATAAGAGGGTCTCTTTAACGACTGTAAGTCTCCCTGATGACAGTGCAGTTTAGTGGGAGGCTAGAAAAGCACCAACCTGCTGTTAAGAGAAGCTGTTGTTAAGAGGAGCTCTGCCAGGAATAGTTAAGTGTGGGTTGAAGCAAACATGATTCATTATTAACTTATGGAAGATAATCAAAAGTCCTGTGGGCTATCCCTGGACCCCTAGTGTATTCAAAGCCTCTCACAGAAGGTATCTCACAGAAGTCTCTTAGTATGAAGGAGGGTGTTACATAAAGATGGAGAATGATTTCTAAGGGACCTGGACAGGAATTTGGTGGAAAGGGCTCCTGTGCAATTCTGTGGTTGGTAATATCCTTGTCTTTCCCATCATATATACCTGTGAGATTGGCTTGTTTGCTAAGTCTGCTCAAGCACACAGAATCACAGAATGTGAGGGATTGGAAGGGACCTCGAAAGATCATCTAGTCCAACCCCTCTGCCAGAGCAGGAACACCTACAGTAGGTCACACAGGAATGCATCCAGGTGGGTTTTGAATGTCTCCAGAGAAGGAGACTCCACAACCTCTCTGGGCAGCCTGTTTCAGTGTCCTGTCACTCTCACAGTGAAAAAGTTTTTCCTTATGTTTCCATGCAGGTTAGGATATGGTATCCGTTCAGATGCAACACTAGATTTTAATAACAAATTAGAATGATTAGGACTCAAAAAAAAAAAAATCTTCCCTTGACATGCCCAAGAGCAGAGAGATGCTGAGTGTCCTGCCCTTCTTCCATTTCCCTCCTCCCCTACTGTACTCAGAGGCAGATGTGAAGAGTAGACATGGTCAGACAGAAAGGCTCCAAGTAGGTCACAGTGGGAGATGCTCTCAGACTGGGCAATATTAAGGTAGTACAGCAGGGAACAGGAACAGTAGCTTTAATGTAATCATAATCCGTACATTTTTTTCTTGAAGCATGAGAATATGATAATACTCAGTGCTTGCTCAGCTTTCCAGATTGGCCACAGAGCATGCAAGGTTTATGTGAATCACTGTCAGAGGGCAAGTTTAAATTGTGATAAGTAGCCTATACGTAAAAGCAGTATTTCTACATCAAGTAATAATGTTGTGTTTCCTGGGAAATGAGTGGTTGAAATCCATCCCTTGTCACACAGTAACACGCACAATAAATGTAATTTTAAATCCATTATAATGCTGCCAAATACATTAAACAAATATATACAGAGGATTTATCCACCAGAAGATTTACAGATTTCCTGAGTAGTACATCATTATCGGAACTGTCAATTTGAAAATAAAAATTGTCAAACCATCACTGGAACATAATAAAAGCTGTGACAGAAATACACAATAGCTACTAAGTTTCTAAAAAATAAAACCCTTGGCAAACCCACTCTACACACAATTATCACCTCTGTAGTCTGCCAGTGAAGCAGTAAAGTGCTGAAGGATACCAAAAAGAGAAGTGTGGTATCCAACATAGTTAATATCAGCACCACACCAATTATTATGTGTAAGCGCCATTGAAAAGCAGACTGTTGTGCCTTTAATAATGGAATCTGGAGGGGCTAGCATCCAAAAGAGAGAAAATCCCAGCTAAAAGATGATCATTTGCTCTTACTTTTTTTTTTGGCTTGGATTTGGATCCCTCACTGGGCTACTGACTGGTCAGCCTCACACTTGTTAACCTCCTTGGTTAAGCTGAGAGAAAGGAAAGAAGTAGTTTTGTCACAGTCTGAAAGTAATTATAAAATAAGAGATTTCTGTCACATAGCTTTTGGTGAGTCTTTCCTACCTAAAAGCTTACCAGGTTGATGTGTTCAAATTCTTATGCTGTAGACCTGGTTCTTTGCAGGGAAGGGCTTACCCTGTGCTATCTCACTGCTTCACTGGGCTTCTACTTGGATGAGAGTCATTTACTCCATTATTCTTCATGTTAATTACATGTCAGCTCCTGGTAAAATTTCATTGAGTGTAGAAGTAAAAGATAACAGACAAAGCAGCCAGTGCTCCATTCAAAATGAGAGTTTACAGTTTCAGACTTAGAAGCATAAAGAGATCCGAATAGGTGGTTTATTAACAGATCAGGAGGAGTCAGAATGAACTCCTATGGCTAAGAGCTGAAGCAAGACTATCCCAGGTTAAAAGGAGCCCTTTATACAGGGAGGGAAGTTAACCATTTAAATGTCTTGGCAGGGGCTGTGATTTCTGTGTCATTTGAAATCTCCATTATAAACTTGCAAGTCCTAAAAGATCTGCATTAGGTCCTTTCCTCAGGCTTGTACTCGAAATCAGGTTGGACTGATTATCAGAATATTTCCTGGCTTAAAAAAACAGTAGCTTTACTTTCTAGAGGGGTATGGTGGTAGTTTCACTGCAAAACTATTTCAGAGGAACTTGGTACTAGTGCATCATGTTATAACTTTGAAGAATATCAACAGTAAAATACAGAGAAACATAGAGAGCTTTTCTATTAAATGATTAACCAAATCAAAAGAAAATAAAGGGACTTGTGTTGGGTCAGTACTTTTTCAATAATTTGGAGATTTGGATGTGAGGATCTTCACTCTGGAATTTAATGAAGGCAATGTTAAATTGAGTGCCTCCAGTGAGTCCCCTGTGTTGGTGATCTGGAGTTTTGAAGTCAGTGACTAAATCCATGTTCACTTAAATGAAACCTAGTGAAAAATTTTAGGTGTTGTGACACAAAACTGAGTAGAATTGAAGAATTACTGCAGCATAGCAAGTTCACTGTGGTTTATATTAATGCATTTTAGATAGTATTTGTTGATGGTGAAGGATGCTGCTATAGTCAGTTCTTAAAGCTCAGCTGATGCACAATAAATCATTAAGCTGCGGTAATTCATTTGTGCACCTTCATCCTAAGCTTTTCGCAGCTGTTGGTGTATCCTAGGTTATGATCAACTTTGTATTATTAGATTGCAACCACTAATCTTCTGTTTGGTTGCAACTTTATTCAGCTTTGTAAAATGCTATTTGGTCTCTCAATACCACGTCTTGTTGATACCATCCTTAAACTGTGGTACTCTATTGACTGCTTTGAGCTGATGCCCAGAATGTCCTTAACTGGCCTGATTATTTATTCTTGCTGAACCTGTATCCCAAACATATGTTCTGTGTATTTCACACTGTTACCTTTACAATATCATTATTTATTAACTCCACTTTACAGATGGTGAATTGAAGTGGTGAAGTGACAGTGAGTGGGACTTTGAAGAACCCAGCATACTTACTCCTGCTTCAAAAAGGAAAACAGCAGTAGGTCTGGGAACAGAATCAAACCCTCTCAAACACAAACACCACTGAAGACATGCAAGCACCCTTTCTTATGTTATTACTCCCTTTTGCACAGGAAGATCCCAAACGCTGAAGCAATTTTTGCAGTACCAACACAATTTGGCTTTATTTGCACATTGTTGTCCTATCACTTTTGCAATCCTGGCAACCAGAGATAGGTGCCTTGTTTTGGCTGTGGACATCTGGTCATCCTCGAATGGAGCCAGCAATGCTAATTAATTCTAGCAGCACACAATGCCTTGTTCTGTACTGTCATAATTCACTGAAGGCAGTGAAAGCTATACCCCTCTCTGTGAGGTTTCAAGCGAGCACGTGATTGGAATATTACTCCATATGTATTTCACTTTCTCCTTTAGCCCCGATTTATCTTAAAAGAAAGTTCAATTGCTCATAACTGGGATAAGCAGCAGGTTAATTTAACTTGCTGAATAGACCTTTGACCACAATGAAAGCTTAATATTTATTGAAAACACCACCAATTTTTTTTATTGCATTTTAATTGCAAAATAGTTTAAATAAACAACTACCTTAACTTCACTTTCTGACATGCAATCCCACTCTAAAACCCCACAAACAAACAAAAATCAAGCCAATTCCTCTCAGTTCTGGTAAGGTTTAACTGCCTAATAGCCTTAAGTGCCCTCAAAAATACAGGTGTAATGGAAGCAGTGTTTTAATAACAGGGGTAGCAAATAATTCACATTGGCAGAAAAAAGATAGTAACTGAAGAATTTGAATCGCTCTATTTTAGCATTTTTGGGGTAAAGTGACATTTTCAGTATAGATGCCAATTATTTGTGTATTCAGCTTCTTCCATCACTGAGTTCATCTCCATTGTTGCATAACATGCTTTTAAAAGAAAAGTGCAGCTAATGGAACCCAAAACTGGATGGCAAGACATGGCTATGCGAAAATATTATTTCAGTGACAAGAGTAATATACTAGAATAACGGCAGTGGGGGGAGGGGGGTGGCGGGACAACTGGACAAGGGGACGACGACAGAGGGGACTCAGGAAACACATCCACAGCCTTAATTTATATGCACACCAGATCATATCATTAAAGCCAATTTACTGGCTTTCTAAATTTTCCTGTAGGATATCACCAAGTATTGTGATAGCAGCAGCAAGAGAAGGGTGAGTAATAACTCAACAGTAATTTCCCTAGTGCCTGTAAATAACAAACATTGTTAGCAAATGAGTGATGGAGGTCAATGGGCCATACAGTCATTAGATAGTTTAATGATATGCTGCAGGTTATCTCAGGGCACAGTGCACTAATGACATTCTCAGCCTTCCCTGCAGCAAATAACCTCTACAACCTGAGAAAAGCAGTCACATTGCACAATACAATACAATAGCAAATGACCCCAACAAGAAAATTTCTCTTCAGTTTGACATTTAATGTGCTAGTATCCATCAAAATCTGTCCTGAGTAAAGTGCCATCCTTCTTAAATCTGTTTTTACTAACTGAGATGCTACTAAAGGGCAGAAACCCAATGTCCTCAGACTTGTGGATTATGGGTAGAGAGGTAATTGAGTCAGTTGGAGAGGAATACCTAACATGTAGCGTCTTGTTTTGTTTTCCTGGCTGTTGCTTGGTCCTTCTTCCATGACAAGGATGTTTAAGTATAGGCAATATATCTAATATTTAATTGATTTAAAGTAATTTCAGTATTTAATTATTTCATAAAGCAGCACTTATTCAGTGTTAACAATACTGTAATTTAAAAGCAAAAAAATGCAGTAAAAAAGGGTGTGAGAGCACAAAGGAGATGGGGAGTAGAGACTGGAGAACTACTGCGTAAGTTACAGGAATCCCCTTTCTCTCATGATGGGAAGGTTAGCCAGTAAGGTCATGAGGTGGAAGCCACTTACTTCATCTGACTTCTATTTCCTGTTACTCTGTCATTTTTTAATCTGCTGATCAGTTAATGTATGACCACAGTAGAGTGGCTTCCTACCCATCATTGGTGTCTCACCATCTAAAAGCAGTAGATGCATATATAGCAAGGACACTTAATAAACTGAAGTCAGTATAACCACACTAAATTTCCAATGTCTTAATATGACACTAGAATTACAAACTCTACAATACAATTTTATCAAAGTCTTAAAATGAAGAAGCAATGTTCTGATGATGAAATACAGTCTTTGTTCACTGTTCAGAGGACACAGGTACAATGAAATTTCCTTATCTCACATTACTGGAAAAGCCAAACAGTGGGTGTTTCCCACAGTATTACCCTCTGTTACCGTCATCCTGATGAACTATATGAGAAATAATGGATTAAGTTGTAATGTAGATCATCTATTTTTGATAAATATTATGCTAGAACATTGTTGTGAACACCCATGTGCAATTTACCTGACTTTCTAGGAAGAGGAAAGGAGAAAGGAATGTGCACACCCAGCATTTTGCACACAGAGAGTTGGTAAGACAAATATAAAGAGGACAAAAACTGAAGTTAAATTTAACATATGCTATGGAGCAGACTTATCCATTTATTAGCCTTCTTGATGGACAAGGTTTCCAAAGGGCTCAGCACTCAATAACTCCAGTTTAGAATAACTGGGCCACTTTACTTTGGTGCCAGATAATGTGATTAAATTCTTGAAGATCTCACTGGATTCATTTGACCTTAACCCCTCAAAAATTTCCTGAAGACCACAAGTAACATTTAACATGCTTTTTTTTAATGTTACCACAGATTGACAGACCCGCCCATCCTGGGAGCCACTGTACTGCATATGTGTTCCTGTAGCCTTGAAGGCCTTCCTAGACCCTTGTCTTGGCAAAAGCAGTCATCTGAGCAACAAGATGATACAACAGTATTGCTGATAACTGTATTCACTTTTATTGCTTTTATTGTTTATTATTTAGAGATGGATTTGGTAGTGTTAGATTTATGATTGGACTCAATGACCTTAAAGGTCTTTTCCAACCACTATGATTCTATGATTGTACTAAAAAAAAACCCAAAAAAAACCAACCAACCAAAAAAAAAAATCCCAGGAAACCCACCAGTAGACCAAAGATGCAGAGAAATTAAACAGGAAATAAATAGTTCAGGTGAAATATGTTTTTCTGTATGTCTGTGTGTCATAACTAATTTACTTGGGTGAAATAAGCACAACTTCTTACTGAGGCCTTTCTCATCCTGTCATACCTCTGTCTTCTGCTTACATTCTCTAGGTGTACAGCTAACACTGTGGTTATATAGGGTCCATCTCCTTCAATGAACACCTACTTCTAGAGAAGTCATAGGAACATCAGTCTACTGGATACTTTGACTTCCTCAGTCACATTTCATTGACATAAGCCCAAGTGCAAAAAAGTTATCAGTGGATGATAGACAAACAAACATGGGCTGACAGCGTGATCACCCAAGTCTTGTTTCCATAGGCTGGCAGGCTACAGAGTTGAAGTCAGGCATCTGAAAGCTAGAAAATTATATATCCTGCTAACTGGGCAAAAACATGTCTTGAGAACTATACATGACAAATATGATCAACTTTTTCTACTCATTTTTTTTTGCTATTCTGAAATTTTACAATGCAGCACTGGGGGGGCATTCAATTCACCACTGAAAAATCAGAGGCCTCCAAACCACAAAGCACCTTTCTAGGGTTCATTTGTTAACCACACAGCTGGTCACAGCCATCGTGAAAGTCATGGGTTCTTGAATCTTGCAGATTTAATCTAATTACTTGAAAAACACTTGGGAGCAGATGAGAATGTGACTTCCAAAATAAAATATGCATCATATTTGTGGGTATGCACTGTCTATCTCTTGCAAGTGAGATTTCATTCTTTTATAGTGCTAATTCCACTAAAAATAATGTCAGCCAGCAAAGACTCAGTGTCAACAAAACATTAACGTACTGCAAGTGGGTTGCCAGCAAATAAAATAAAGGCTTAAGGCCAGATAGTCTGCAAGGATTAGACTACCTGGCATGGGAAGGGGAGCTTCCATGTCAGCATGAGCATGTGTGATAGTTTCACTGGGCAAGCCCTTGGCTTGCAGCCAACACAGCCGTTCACCCACTTCTCCCCTACCCCCAGGGGACAGGGAAGAAGATAGGGGGCAAGGGTAAGGGGACTCGTAGGTTGAGATAAGAACAATTTAATAATAGACATAAAAGAAAACTTAAAGTAATATTAATATTAAAATGGTAGTGACAACGACAACAGTAACAAAATATGGAAATAAGTGATACACAGTGCAACTGCTCACCACTCGCCAATCAGGCCCAGCCCGTTCCCAGATAATGATCCCAGAGGAGCAACAATCCCGAACAGAAACTGCAATCCCGGAAGAGCAAGAACCCAAGAGAAAGTCAGAGAGAACTAAAAGGAGAAGAGACCCTCACTAATATACTGGACATGACATGATATGATATGGAATATCCCATTGGCACATCCAAATGCCAGTTTAGCTTATTAATTTAAATATTCCTCACCCTCTTAGATCTTGTGCTTGTAGACTAACAGAACATGAAGTCCTTCACTTTCAGCAACAAAAATGCAAACACTGGTATGTTATCAGTGTTTCTCTCATAACAAATCCCAGGCTGAAAAGCAAAATGCAGCACTATTCTAACTACTGAAGAAGCAGCCCAGCTCTGTTTCAGCTAAAAACCAGGACAGCAGGGAAGACACCTAGACATGCCAGTCAAAACACCTAGATCTCAAACCCAGGAGCAGCCTGTTGCAGCAGGGTTTTCTTTCCAACATGGTACGCACAGATGCCACTGAGCTGCCCCTCACCTCTCCCCTCACATACCTTTTGGCTGAGTTGTTTTTCTGTGTAGCTAACATAAATCTTTCAGAGATTTCCAGAGTCCTGCTAGAGCTCTGCAGAGTGGGACTATGCCCCTGACAATGCTGCTCATTTAACACCCCTGGAGAGTCCGGGGGTTTAACCTACAGCTGGTGTTCACCCCAGCAAAATGGAGCGAGCCCTTGGAGTACAAGTGGATGTTTCTTATTTTAAATAATTCTATCCACAGTCCTAATGGTGTGAAGAAGTCTTAGTTTTTATGAAGTTCAGATCCTGGACTTCACCCAACTGCCCAGCTTCTAGGACTGAAAGGAAAATAAAAACCTTAGGTAGAGGCTTGACAAATCTCCACAAGCTTATCCTTATTATGTTTCGTCCCTGCAAAACCAAGATCTGCCATATCTATGGACCTTCAGTTTATTCCATTTAATTACCTTGAAGTACCTGTTCTTAAGTGCTGGAAGTTCCCTCTTTTCTCCCTCCCCTATTTCTCATTAGCTAGATGAGGCACCAAATGCAAGGTTTGTTTCAGAAAGGCAGATTCACATGTTATTCTCTGTTTTTTCACACTTTGCAGGACACAAAGTGAAGCCTATTGAAATATCTGTAGCTTAGTAGGAATAAACACAAGAGGGTTTTGTTTCCCGAGTATGGTGACAGCTGTCACTGTGAACGGAAAGGAGGACTCCCCGATATGGATGACACGTGTATGCGACAGTAAACAGGGTAGTGCCAACTGTAGATGTTCCTTCTAATTTGGATGGGATTTGCTACAATAATTTAATGTCCTGCTCTGGAACTTTTTCAATTTTTTTACCAAAGCTTTCTTAGCTGCAGGGCTTAATTAACTGGGATTTTATTTTGGGGAGGAGGAGGAGTGTGAGGAATTGTCTTAAATGAGAGTCATTCCCTTTTAAAACCCCTCTTCCTCTACAGCAATCGATCACATAATTATGTATAATACATTCTGGTGCAACTCAACCTTTGGTCTGCACTACACGGGGGAAATTAACCAACAGAGCTACTCTGTAATAACTTTCATTATTGCTGTTTTGGTATAATTTAACTATTCTGGACTAACTCCCCAGTGAAGACATTCAGTTCCAGAATAAAAGCAATTTTATTCCAGAATAATTATTCTGCTTCCAAAGGGGAATAATCATTCCAGAATAAAGTCACTTTTATTTCAGAATCATATATGTAGGGAGTTACTCGGGCATAGCTCCTCAACAAGGTTATTGTAGTGCCAGTTAATTTTCTCTTGTGCATAAAAATGTTAGTAGCCTTCAGCAATGCTGTGTCTTATTACACTTATCTGTGTTTACATGCTAATCTGCATAAAATTAAGCAGTAAGATTTAAATGAAACGTGTTAAGCTGTGTGAATTTTCTTTTTTACCTTGTCTCACACACAGACAGTTCAAGATTTTGTAATAAACACATATCTAAACTGAAGAAAAAAAAACCTGTTTGAATACTTTCCTCTGCATAAATTCTATGATATAATGTGTCAATGCAATCTGAAGTTTATTTTCTACAGTTTACAAAAATAGTCAAACAAACAAACAAGCATACATGCACACACAAAACTATTTTGGATTTGGGAATTGACTTGGTAAACATGTAAAATGACTGCAAAGGCAACTTTAAAGCAATTGCATGGAACAGATCCTCCTAGAAGATCTTAGAAGTTATGCTAAGGGACATAGAGAACAGGAAGGTGATTCAAAACAGCCAGGATGGCTTCACCAAGGGCAAGTCCTGCCTGACCAATCCAGTGTCCTATGATGGAGTGACTACATCAGTGGATAAGAGAAGAGCTATGGATGTCAGCTATCTGGACTTCTGTAAGGCCTTTGACACAGTCCCCCACAATATCCTTTTCTCTAAATTGGAGTCATATGGATTTGATGAGTGAACTGTTTGGTGGATAAGGAATTGGCTAGATGTTTGCAATAAGAGAGTGGTGGTCAATGGCTCAATATCTAGGTGGAGATTAGTGACAAGCGGTGTCCCTCAGGGGTCCGTACTGGGATAAGTACTGTTTAATATCTTCATCAGTGACATGGACAGTGGGATTGAGTGCACCCTCAGCAAGTTTGCAGACAACACCAAGATGAAAGGAGTGGATGACATGCCTGATGGATGGGATGCCATCCAGAGAGATCTGGACAAGCTCAAGAAGTGGGCCCACGTGAATGTCATGAGGTTCAACAAGGCCAAGTCCGAGGTCCTGTACCTGGTTTGGGGCAACTCCCAGTATCAATACAGTATCAAGACTGAGAGAAGCCCTGTGGAGAAAGACTTGGGGGTACTGGTAGATGAAAAGCTGGACATGAGCCAGGAATATGTGCTCACAGCCCAGAAAACCAACCATATCTTGGGCTGCACCAAAAGCAGTGTGGGCCAGCAGGTCAAAAGAGGTGCTTCTGCTCCTCTACTCTGCTCTGGTTGTGCCTCACCTGGAGTAATGTGTCTCAGTATAGGAAAGACATGGACCTGTTGGAGCAGGTCCAGAGGAGAGCCATATAAATGATCAGAAGAATGTAACACCTCTCCTATGAGGAAAGGCTGAGAGAGTTAAGGTTGTTCAGGCTGGAGAAGAGAAGGCTCTTGGGAGACATGGGAGCCTTTCAATACTTAAACAGGGCTTATAAGGAAGATGGGAAAAGACTTTTTAACATGGCCTGTAGTGATAGGACAAGGAGTAATGGCTTTAAACTAAAAGAGGGTAAATTCAGACTAAATATAAGGAAGAAATTTTTTATGGTGAGTGGTGAAACACCAGAATAGGTTGCCCAGAGAGGTGGTAGATGCCACATCCCTGGAAACATTCAAGATCAAGTCTGACAGGGCTCTGAAAAACCCAATCTGGTTGAGGATGTCCCTGCTCATTGCAGTGGAGTTGGGCTACATGACCTTTAAAGATCTTTTCCAACCCAAACTATTATGACTCTATATTTCAGTCCCAGTAAGGCTGCAGTCCAAATGAGCCAGAAGTACAAAAGTTGAACTTTGGAGAAAATGTTTATTCATTGGTTTTCATAGGTATAAAGAGTAATAACTTGGTTTTCAGATCTGAAGAAGTTTTTCAGAAGGATTCTCTAACATTTTGGCAGTGCTTTACCAATGCTATGGCAAAAGTTGGAGTTCCTAGATTTAGCATTTGATTATAGTTCAGACTACAAAGGGCCAGCAGAAGTTTGGAGACAGACCCCTACCTGGTTAACCAGAGACTTCCTCTGAACCAGTGTGATGTCAGAAGAAACATTTCCATTACTTCTCAGTCAAATCCTGACTCTGGGCAAAGATGCAAATTAATAAGCATTTCATGAGAACTTTTCGGTTCCCCTGTTTCAGGTAAACTGGACATAAAGGCAAACAAACAAACAAAAATGTTATTTAACCTTAAACAAATTTCTGTCTATAAAATCGAATTTTAAATTAAAAAAAAAAAAAAAAGAAAAAGGAAAAGGAAATTTCTTATATATAAACCATGTTGTTTTGTTTTAATTCAGAGCAAAAAGTGAAGTTGGTAAACTAGTATTTATTTGAAGTTAGAAATGCTCTTTCATAGTTATTCTGTTGTCTGTGAAAATCATGTATCTCGAGTAGGATCCTGACAGCTTATGAGCTTTTTCTGTTAGGCAGTCAACACCTGTCAGATGCAAACCCTCAGGTACTTCTTTTCAATACACAAATGTATATACACTCTATGTTAAAGGAGTTGGCAGATAGACAGATAGGTGTGTATTTTGAAGAAATAGTAAATTTTTCTTCCACAGTGTAGTTATAGACTGCTTTTATGGTCAAAAATGCTATTTTAACTTTATCCAATAATTTTCTTTCATTTTTATTGGAAAGATAATTTTAGACTGAAAATTGCCCTAATCATGCTAAAAATTAATTACATTTCTGCAGTTTTTCGAGGAAAGATATTTAGGATTATTCTGGCATTGTTATAATAAATTTTGGCTGGATTTTAATCATCTGTTCTTCATTTCCCTCAAATTTTCAATACTTCCACCTTGGGATGAGGTGGCTGTATTCAGAATACAGAATTTATGTTTAAATTAATTAAGTTGTTGAACTGGATTAGTTGTGGATCTTTTGGTGTTGTTGAGCAATTATTTCAGGGGCAAAATCTTGAGCCATATGTATCACGCCTGCTTTGGTTTTAAATTTGTCAAGACACAAGATACAGTATTGTCATGTGACAATATAAGTCTATTTAAAGCACAACCTAGTCTTGGTCTGCAGTTGTAATCTACAGTAGGTCTTCTGCACATTTCTCCATTCTATAATTAAATGTATCAATTCAAATTCCATCTCAAAACATCCCAACTGGGAACCATGACACAGTAAGTTCTTAAAAAAAAACAAACAAAAAACCCCACAACACTACAAGATAAGGAGGTTTCCTCTTGATAATCAACGTGGAAGAATTTATTTATATAGGCATCTAAAACAATTTGTATTCTAATTCATTTCATTCAGAGTTGTTTTCATTTAACAGATGGAGACAGTTTTGCAGTGTTTGCACCTGCAGTATGAAGTAGCTCTTTTTAGCTATACATTTTGGTAACAGTAGACCTAGAAAGTGATCTGTATGGCATTACTGTGCTCTCTCAGAAGTAACTTTCTGAATGTTAAAATGGAAAGCTGACTGAAAAGCGTAATAAAAGAATATGATGAGCCACTCCCTTGCCAAATTAATTTTTCTATTCACAATGATGCCCAAAACTGACACATTTGCTCTGACTTTAGCTGTATCATTCAAAAATAGCCCATTTCTTTTGCTTTTTAATTGTTTTTATTTTGCCTGAGAATTTTGCGTGCCAAATTTTAAACCAGAACAAGTTTTTCTATCCCAGATTTAAAAGTCAACTTGATAAAATATCATTATTTTTGTAACATTTTTATTTTAAAGCTGAACTAGCACTCATTAAATTTCATAAATCTTTATTTTTACAAATCCTGATGCTATTTTGCTGTATCAGTAAGTAAAGGTAACAAAATTGAATGTATCTAGTATATGCTATTCACACAGAGAAAAAACAAACTTCTAGGGCAAAATGAGTGAATAATCTAAGGCCTGTTCAGGGGTTCAGAGCTCGTTTTAGATGTATGGTTGGTTGCAGGCTATACTGAACAATGATCCTGCCATCTGCAAACAAGTTCCTGCACTCATGCCTAATAAAAGGCACAACCAATTCACAACTCCTCTCTTTCAGTAACTTGACTGGGATGTTCCTGTGCATTGCCAAAGATAACAGAATTGCTGCATTTACACTTCAGACTGATGGTGGTTCTAGAGTGTGGTGTAGTGATAGAGCAGCCACACATTTTCTTCCAGTATTTCTTAGCTAGAAGTTTGTACTTATGCTTTATACTTACGAGGCCAATGCTTTGTGAAGTGTCTGATTTGCTGTGTGCGAGTATAACATTCACAGGAAATCCTAAGAGGTCAGATTTATTGGGTATACTGTAACATTTGACTGGCACTTCTGCATGTCTGGAGTCAAGCCAAAGCTCTGCTGATCTGACAGGTAGATGGGATGCCAGCAATCCCAGGCATGTGCTTACATTTCTTCTTCCAACTGGACAAGAATTTCAGCTAGGAAAAAAAAAAAAAAAATGTCATTTAGAGAAATCTAAATGTTCCATAACCAAAACTGATCGGTTTGTACTATTCAACAACTCTTTCTAGGTCACCATCATTCTTGAAGGCTTTAAGTCATGAGGAAAAACTTCATTACGGTGAGGGTGACAGAGCACTGGAACAGGCTGCCCAGAGAGGTTGCGGAGTTTCCTTCTCTGGAGATGTTCAAAACCCTCCTCGACGCTTTCCTGTGCAACCTGCTCTAGGTGAACCTGCTTTGGGAGGGGGCTTGGACTAGATCATCTCCAGAGGTCCCTTCCAACCCCTACCATTCTGTGATTCTATGAAGACAAGTCATGAAGTGTACTATATGTGGGAAAGAGATATTTAGTTATACACAGTAAAATGAGAAAAAAACAGGCATCATTGGGTGAAGAAATTACAGACTTACCCAGAGATCAGAAAGATAAAACAAACTCCATTCAGACTCTTGTAAGAGTGTTCTCTTTCATTTCAATCACAGTGATCTCAAGCTTAACCCACTCAGTGCCTATGAATACCCATCTTCAAAGTCTGAGGCTAGAAGTACCTAGGCAGTAAATACCTGGAAGATTTCTTCATGAATTTCCAAAAAATCCTGGCAGTAGATAAGGTGTATAGTGCTGGTTGATAAGGCAGAGCTTATCCAAATTGTTTCTTTCATAGGGGCAGCACAACCCTTGCTCCAGTGGCTGCTTGGGCCAATACCTGCTTCTGGGAACTCTGGGAAGCATAAAGGCACCATAGGTCTCTATGAGTGGTTGACAAGGGAATACTAAAGGTTGGACAAGCCATACCTTCTTTAGTCTCACCTCCAAAGCCCAGGATACACTACAGGGTGAAAGAGGGAAGAGACTAGTCAAGTTTGGACACTACCCACTGGGGATCTTTTTCCCTTATATGTTGAAAAGGATTTAAAAGAAGTAAATTGAGCAGCTGGTTGGAGCTACATTATCACAGCACTGGGAAATTCAGCGAGTATCATCAGATTTTTGCGAACTAATGTCAGGCTTCCTGAACTGCTGCATTATTTGTGCCCTGTGGGAATGCAGCCAATATTGTCTCAGTATCGCTAGTGCAAATCACAGAACAAAACCCACTGATGATTTCCTGTTTCATACTCCTTATCTGCCACTCTTTTGCCAGTGATTTCATGAAAGATATATCATAGCTCATCCAGATGCACTAGACACTTGATTTATACTTCATTACAAGGCACTCCTGTTGCCTGGTCTACTTGCCTTGCCCTTGTATGCATACATGTTTTTGATTAAAAAAAAAAAAAAGACTAATTTTTCAAAGGCATTCAGCATGTGTTTAAGCCTCTAGATAAAGTGTCTGCATTTTCAGGGAGAATTTTTCTCCTAACAACTTCCACTAGTCTTCATTAAACACCCTTAAAAAATTGGAGCCTTAATGTGGAGAATGATCATTTTAGACTCTCTGGTCCTGTATAGTTAAAAACCAGATGTCTCAGACTGTGGACAACCACTCCCAAATAATCCCTTTTCCTGTCTAGTGCAGGTACCTTACTTTGTAGACTATCACAGATACAATGCACTTTTCCTCGCTTCACATCCTGGCTACCCTGGAGAAATTGACAGTGAAGTAGAATTTTCTTTGATTATCATGTTGCTTTAGCTTCATGGCTTCCCAGATTTTGTCATTTGCGATGCTGTGTGGCAGCTGGACACGCTTTCTGCTGAGGGCTGGTCTACTGAGGGGCTCTGGAAAGTTACAGTGAACCACCTAGACTTTTTAACCCAGATTCATGTGGAAGGATGAAGGTCAAAACCCATGTGGTATGCTATTAAGTTACAAGGATAGTCCAGAAACCTCCCACAATATCTTGCTCTTTCTTTATGTCAGGAAATTTATTCCCAGAATAAACTAACAACAGTATCAACATTAATTAGACTACCTAGGAGACAGAGCCATATTCTTACCCCTTTACTTTTTTTTTCCCTGATTTTTATATTATTTAATCTGTTACTATGATGAAGAATCATCTTATTATGCTGAAACATATAGTTCACCACAAAAGACTAGTCATAAAATGAACCACTGGGTAGAAGGTAGTAAGGAGGGGCTCCAGCACAGCCACAGAAATCCAGTGGCTGTTTAAATATGAAAATTAATTTATGTTTGAGAGAAAAAGATAAACAAAGAGGGATTGTTAAATTTAGCACTATTAAGGCAGTGCCACTAGATTTGTTTAACAACCTAGCTTAGGTAAGAAAGAGCAATTCTTTTTATCAGGTGTGGGTCCCAAGACTTCCTACATGACCAGAAAGAATACAAGCTTTGAGAGATAATTTTTGTACATGAAACCAAAAGGAAGAAACACTTCAAGCTTTTATAAAAGTTCTGGGACTTTTTAGTCACACAAGCAATCTTTTCACAGAGAGGGAGAGTTTACAGCACTTGTAATTTAGTTTCTGCAGGATTTCTGAGGAGTCATATAGAAAAGACTATTAGAAGTTCTTGACTGAAGCTTAGGAAAAAAAAAAAATAAAATTGTGTCAGTCTGCACATTAGAGACAGATCAGTCTTAACACATTGAAGAGAAAGCTCAGTGTTCAGTGGATCAGATTACCAAATCACAAATCACACAGAATCAAAGCAAAACTGAAAGAGCATAAAGAGCCTGAACAATTCAGTCAAGACTGGACTAGAATAAGGAGCATGAGAAATTACTTGCTTCCCATTTTGAGCACAAACATAAGTAACATCCAATCTTGAGACAAAGCTAAAAACAAACCTTGAAAAAAGCTAAGTTTGTTGGTTTTGTAGAAATCAATGGGGGCTGAAAATACACCTGAAATAAGGTTTCACAGAGATAAAATGTAATGTAGAGGGGCAGGAGTCCACATAAAAAAATTTGGATAGTGGAAAGCAGAACTAAATGTAAATCTGTAAATAATAAAGAGAAAGCAATTTGACAGTGTATGTGCAAATTCCACTCAGAAAAGTCCTAAAATAAATATTTTCAGTATAATTAAGTTTGGTAGCAGGAGAAAAAGTAGACTAAGAACACAGTATGATTTTCTACATATAACTATGCTCAAGAAAACATAAGATCCATGACCCAACATTGTCAGAGATTTGTATATTTTGCATAAGGATCCTGCAATGTTATCCCAGCTATCTGGAAACAATGGTGTCAGGGTTCTGGTGCATGAAATGGGTATTTTCTAGATAACGTATACCAATTATGATATTGTCAGCTAAAGGGTTACAATCTGACAGTTCTGAATCTAAGTATTTTGCAAGGATTATTATTACACTATATCAAGTGCAAGATAGCTACAATCTAATAATCTGTTAGGAAAATTATGTTTGAATTTTTAAAGGATGCTTTTCCTAAAAGGCTGGAAAACAAAGCTCCAGTCTAGTTAGTCCAACCAAATCACTGGGGAACACCTTTGAAATGCACCCTGTCCCTTCCTGAACTGTTGATAAATAGTTGAGAACTCAGCTACCAGGTAATATGATCACTTGTGTGACCATAAACACTATTGTAAAGTTTTATAAACCCCTAGAAGAAAAACCAAATTGAAAATGTGTTTTGATGAAATTAACATATGAGTCTGCCATTGTAATAGCAACTGGAGTGAAACATATGAACTACATTGAGCAGCACTTTCCCCAGAGATCTGCCTTCTTTGTAGGAGCTGTGCTCTGAAGAAGAGAAAGATGTCAGGAATAATGAACAAAACCTTCTTCCAACACAGCACACAAAGGGAGATGGGCAGCAAAAGTGTGTTTTCTCTGGTCCAGTCTTTGCCAGCTCGAAAACAGGTTGTCTAGCCTGAAACAGAAAGGATTCATCTACAGCTGGTCCTAGGGAAATGTGTAAATTAACCTCTGAAGAGAGGCACCTACCAAACTTCCTTGACAATAAAGGGAGCCTATAGAAGCATAGAATCACAGAATAGTTTGGTTGGAAAAGACCTTTGAGATTATCGAGTCCAACCGTATCTGTCCACTACTAAACCATATCTCTGAGCATCCCATCTACCTGTCTTTTTAACACCTCCAGAGATGGTGAAACAACCACCTCCCTAGGTAGCCCTATAGGACAGCTCAGATTGTATGTCTAATATGAAGATGGGTAAAATTAGCTGGGGTGGATCCTGTGAAGAGTTTTGAAGATTCAGATCTTGTTAAGGGAGCCAAAGTGTTGAACAGCATTTGCAGAGGTTGCTGACTAGAGCAGTATGGGACTAAACCCCACAAGGTGCCTCAGGTATCTACAAAATGAGAGAGACCTATGGAGATGTACCCAGGAGTTCTTAATGTGTGAACTGTATTGCCTGTACTAGCTTTCACTGCAAGGGGTAAGTGTAAAATAATTCCTCCATTAAAAGCATGAAAGATTTTTATTTTAACCAGTAACTGTTAGAGCTCCAACTGGTTTTATAGGCTCTAGAGTAAGTGAAGCAACACATAATGCTGCTAAATTATCATGAACAATGAACAAACATCTTAAAACCCAGCAAATTCAGTGTTAAACATTAAAAAGCTCAAACACATTAAGACTTGGAAGTGCATGCTCTTGACAGTAACAAAATTTTAACTTATCCCTTTGGAATATTGTGCAATACCAATGTGATTTCAGCAAAAATACCTTAGACCCGGATGAAACAAAACTGTTTTGTTAAAGACACCATGATTTACTTCCCTGCCTCCCACTGGCATAAGCAAAGAGAAATGATCTTGGATGGTTGCACTAATCATGCATATCCACACCATGAAACAGCACCTGTGTTCTAAGGAGTTCAGTTTAATTCATTGGAACATATAAACTAATGGTTTACTTGTAATGCCTTGGAAAATTCGTCCTGTATGCAGAGAATAAGTACTGTTGGCTTGCAGAGGTTACACTGTGGTTTTATAACCCTAGCCCTTTGTTAAGAACAAAACTCAACTTTACGATGCCATGAGCAAGTGCCTCCAAAGTCTGGAGCAAGGTTTCTGCTATGCCCCCTCCCCAAGCCTACTCTGAAAGAGTTTCTTTTCTAGAAGACTTTTACTGCCATTGACTGCCTGTGTCATATGTCTTCATTCAATAGCTGTGGCTTCTGTTAAGTTTATTTACTTGCCCCTGCAGCTTTGAATGAAGGACTGCTTAAATTTAATTACTTTCTAATGCAGCTTGAATAGTAAATGTGCAGCTGCTAATTAATAGCTCCTTCTTTATGAGCCTTTGTATCTCACCCTGGCCTGTCCCCTTGGGTGTTCTGGGTAACCTCATTGTTAGGATTTCTGATTCAAATGGAAATGTATACAGGAAATTCAGATTCAACACTGTACACTGTAGCCTAGCAAATGTGATCCATGTGATCCACTTCTAACTTCTAGGGAGGTGTGTTCAAAGGGAAGCAAATAACTGTGCTGAGAACAGGAGCACATGGATTGCACATCTGAGAGGCTATGTTATCATTGCCTACCCACCCCTTACAACTTAATCCTGGCTTAAAATAAATATGGGCAAATTAACCAGAAGTTCAGCTGAAGACTGAAGCAGATACAGTCACAAGTTCAGCAATCCAGAAGTGTGGTCAAGGGACAACTGACCAGCTTTAAAAACATCAGCATAAATTTTACCACTAAACTGAGCAGCAATGAACCCAGATGCTGTAAACAGAACTGTGAAATGATTTTTTCCTTCTTTTAAAAAATTCACAATCACAGATTTCTTTGTTCAATATTAGCATAAACCCAAGCATCACTCCTCTACCCAGGAAGCCAATGACTGGTGCTTTCTACTTTCACTTGGAATGGGACAAAGTGAAGTCTAAGGCTCTGACATCAGACATATGTTCCACTTCCTAGAGGAGTGCCCTGACTACACTGAACCTTAGACTGTTCAGGAGTAGCCAACCATCTCACCAATAGCTCTGGAGGAGGGAAAAACCGTACTGCTTAGACAGAAGGTAGATAATAATTGAGGGCCCATACAGATGGCCAGGTTTTAATCCAAAGTTAAATGATCTTGCCAAAACAGAAGTAACCATTATGTATTTTTTAAATGGGAATTCAATAGCTGAAGATAAAGTCTTTACTGCAACAAGCTTGGGGAATTGTTCAGGTAGAAGCAGTGGCTACTGAGTGATGCTGCAGGATATGAGTCAGCACTCAGAGATTTGGATGACATTTTCATATGAAGTGCTAAAGAGATACGCTGTTCAGTAGCACAGACAGACTACTTAGGATACCATTGACTGCTAAAGCACTTAACAGTTTTTCCTTTTGAAAATAAAGAGTCATGTAGAAGTTCCTGTACATGTCACACTTAGAGAGAGGCAAGTGTACACAGAATATTCTTGTACTCTCAAGTTTTGCACTGAACATTTGATAGAAATACTCTAGGAAAACTAGAAGTACAAATATACCTTATAACTATTTCCAGATGGCTGAAGCTATCATTTCATTTAGAAAGCCTATTATGAGTTCTTTGTGTTATTATTCTAACAGATGTAAAATCAACATCATGGTAGGCACTACACTAGAGAGTATTCAAAGGCAATTGTCCAGTGTTACTTGGGGACTTGGCATAAATCAGACTCTCAAAGAAAATGTAAAAGCTTGTTCAGTCTGTCATAATATAAGGAGTAGTCTGGAAATGACATCCTTATACTGTGATTGTAAGCTCCAAATCTATGGCAGTGCATCCATGCAGTTTTGCAATCCACTTCCTGTACTCTGGAAGTTCATAGAAATTTATGTATCAACCTTGTTTATACATAACATAACATAACATAACATAACATAACATAACATAACATAACATAACATAACATAACATAACATAACATAACATAACGTAACAACAAACTTACAGCACTACAAGAAACATTTGCTTATTCTGGTTTGCTGAAGCAACTGACAAACAACAACAAGCTCCCATTTGTGTATCAAGATATTCAGTCTTCTACACTCATGTACAGAATATTAATATTGTATAAGGATTTAACCAGGCAACATTTTCAAAAAAAGCAGTAGCCATACATTCTTGCCAGAGATCAAAATTGGTCAGAAATATATTCATAATTTATTACCATCTTTTCTAAACTTTCTGCAAGTCAGATGAATTGCTGAGCAGGTTGGTTTGTTGGTTTGGGGTGGGGGTTTTTGGGTTTTTGTTGTTGGTTTGGTTTTTTTTTTAAAAAGCTGTTCTTCAAAATCTCTCTCTTTGGTAGTTTCAGTGCAGATAAAACAATTGTGCACATGTATGTTTCTGAATGTGCACCTATACTTTTCCAGCTACTGTATTTATTTGTTTTGTTCTTCCATTTCTTCCTTTTTCTTTCATACCTGCCTCCAATGTGATCGAAATTGCCTCAGTTATACAAACTCTTCCTGTCTCCTTGTCTTTCTTGATTCATGCTTTTCATATGACCTTGGTATATTTTCTTCTCTGTTGCCATTCATAAATATTGTTTTCTCTTTCAGGTTCAATTTTTTTTAGTTTTTTGCTCCCATCATCACTTTTATGATTCTTCTTTTAAAACCCATCATAAAAATCTTTCCTTTGTTTTCTGTTTTATGTCTCTGTATCCCCTTTCCTTCTTGTAAAAACACTGGCTGTTTTTGCTGGGAGCTGTTGGGTGTCATTTATCATTTTAATGCCCTATCGCTTTGTTTCCTTTACATTACAGCTTTAGATAACAGAGGATGTGTAAAAATATACATCATTTTGAAATAATTAAATAAAATACAAGAAAAAATACAATCCAGAAATGAGGATAATGCAGTGAACAGCCATGACTCTGTTGCAGGTGTGTGCATGTTGTGTGTACGCTATGTATACACATCTTTCTGAGTGTAGGAGGGAGGCAGAATTAGAAACTATGAGCAACTGTTTAGATCAGCTTTACCTCTTGCTACAACACTTTTCTTCACAATATAAAGTGAAAATGCAGGTCTGGCCATATAGACAGGAGTCTTTGCAGCATTCAGCCCTTAAAGTTTAGGTTTTTAGAGGTCCTGCTAACAGTCTTTCCTCCAGCACATTTGATTTTCAGCCTCTGGTATCTGGGTTATTATGACTCAGCCTTTAATTTTACACTGAATACGCCAATAAGGGATTTCTGAAATCACAATAAATCACAGGAATAATCCAGTTGGTTAGAAAACACCTGAAGTATTTGAATTCATTCCGTTCAGTGGTAAATATTGCAATGTGTCATCAGCCCCAGAATGTAATATCTTTATCAAAACTTAATTTCTAAGATGACATCATTTTTGTTGTTGTTAATGATCAAGTCTGGGGAAATGTGACAGAATATTTCAGGTGAATATTCAGCATTTACAAGGATGTCTTCTGATTTTTTTCCACCATGAATTTATTGGAGATTGATCATCAGGAATGGTGAAAAACAGATAGTCAGATTGGAGAGGAAACTAAGATTAAATTCAAGTTACATTAGTTGGGGTTTTTCTTGTTTTGTTTTGTTTTGTTTTTAAAAAAGTCTATTTTAAACCTCTAGGTAAGCTTAAATAGGGTTTAGAGCTCAAATTGTGGCTTACCCTCCATTAAGACCCTATTCTCCAAGTGGGCCCACTAGAATGAATTAATTAATGAAATTAATTGAACAACACAATCCAAAGTAAGTCTGGAGTTCAACCCCACATAAAAATCCACTCAAAGCAAAGTGCCAGAGCCTGAAAAGCAAATATTAATTAGGATTTTAAAAGAGCATTAGTTCATTAATATTGCCTGGAATCTAACTTAATACTTTCTAGTAACCAACAGATTAAACATTACATTTTACAAATTGGTTCACTGCCTGAATGAGTCATTAGATGAAATCATGATGGTAGTGTACTTCATAAGCTCTTAAACTTCATCTTTCACAGTTTTATCCAGTGATTGTTTAATGTAAAAAAGAGAACATCCTTACCCAGAAAGCCTGTGCCCATTCCCCAGCTGCTGTACTTCACTTAGCCTTCACTATCCAGGTTAACTGCCCAAACCATTAAGAGGGAATGTCACATCAGTTTTAGACTCTTTTTCTAGTCAAAGGAATCTTACAGACTCCCCTGCATAAAGCCAAAAAAAAAGGAGTGGAAAATGCCTTTTCATACAGACCACCCCCTTTCTGAATAGCTTGATGGCTATGCAGTACTGTTGAGCGATAAAAGACGTGACGCTGAACCCAAGAGGCAGAATATCAGTTTAATATTCATCCTCATCTTCTGCACTTTGTGAGAACATACACACTTCACAGGTATCTGATCTTCTTGTGTGGCAGGGAGTTTCCTGGTAGTACTCCCCATGTGAATCCTTGTGGAACATATATAGAGTACCTGTTTTCTGGATCAGGTTTAGTTATGAGAAGAGAGGTGCTCTATTTGAACAAATCCATCTTCATTTTCCATGTACTATTGTCTTCTCTTTATTTAGTTCTAAATCAGCTCTCCAGAGTCCCAGGTTTCTTCCTTTCTTTCCATGGTGATAGGTATTTTCTGGTATGGTAATTTCAATTGCTGTATTCTCCACTGTTCTGAATCTGCCTAAAAGTTCACCCTACATACATTAGAAGACTCATTTACCTCAGTAGAGGTGTACTGCTTTATTCCAGCTGAGGACCTGACCTAGCTTTAAGAAATAGAAATTGACAGCAGGCCCTCTTTTCAGAAAAAAATAATAAAATTGTTACCTACCTGATATGCTCTTTCATTTCTGCAACCGACACCTAAACATTCAAATTCAACAACCAGTGACAACACAGGCAGTGATACTAAAAGACTTTATGGACTCCAAGTAGTCCTTTCACATAAATCTTTGAAGGCTTAGAACCTTAATAAATACAACTGATGTGCATGCATTGGTTCATAAATTCTGTTTATTACATCTTTGACTGCCCTCTGTTTATTTTCCATACTGTTCTCTGCATGCAAAAAAATATGTTCCCCTACAGCTTGCGCACACTTTGGTCCATTTTTGCCATAGCAAACTGAAACACTGGAACAGTATTGGTAACAGTACATTTTTGAGTTTTGTCTTTACAGTGACAGCAAAAACATTCTAATGAATAACCAAGTAAGCAGATATAAATAATCAAGAGATTTTCTTATTATTTTTAGAACATGCTAATTCTAGCTGGATCCTGGCATATAGAACAAGAAAATGCTTTGTAAAATCCCCTGTTGTATTATAGAAATGTTACTGTTTTTTTCTTCTCGCTTGACTTTTAGATTCTTATTCCCTCTTGAAGTGCACCACAACAAAGTCAACCTAACGCAGCAGATTTTAAATCAGTGACTAATTAACCATTCCGTTTCAATTTAAAACTAAGCTGCTTTCCAAAATATTTTTTTTTTAATTTCCTGGATTAATTTTTTCTTTAAAAATAGGAGGACTATTTAATTAAACACCACAGGTTTTGCTTTCCAGGTTCTTGTCGTATTTTTGGATGTGGTCTTACTGTGGTAACTGGCAAGCAATCCTGCTACAATAAATCAAAAAGTACATCTGGGTGCCAAAAGAAAACGCTTCCAATGTAGCTCTCCTGTGTACCCATATGATTTTAACTGATATTGACAAGCAGTACATTATAACTTGGATGAGAAAATTTAGTTGATACTGAATCATACAAAAATGAAAAATAAATTAGAGTATTTAAAAAAAAAAAAACCAAAACAAAACAAAACATTTTTTAAAGGTCCCAAGGCTACCATTTTTCTACCTTTACACATTCTAACAATAAACCAAAGATGCTTTCGCCATTTCTGCCAAGAGGGTAATGTGAGCAAGGCACATAATATTTAATAATGCTGGGCTCTAGTTCTGACTGACTGTTGTGACTGTCTTTTCAAACCACTGCAGGTCCTTCATTCATGAGTGCTTTGCACACTTTGGCAAAGATGGGATGGTGGAATATATGACATCATTGCTGCTAACACCAGGAAACAAAAGAGGCACATTTGCATAAGAAAGGTGGCTTTTCTGTAGGAATGAAGAGAGGGAGGGTCATAGGTTCATTCCTCTGTTTGCAGGCCAAGGATAGTGCTATAAGCTTACCGTGCTTTATTCTGTGGGGCTCACAGTCAGCAAATACAGCACCAGACCCATTGCTGACTACAAAAAGACTATTATCCCCTGATAAGAGTTGTGCTGGCTATGACCTTTGCACGGCACTAGGAGTTCATTTCATGTTCAACGGCTCTCTGAGTACAAAACACTCTGCCTCTTCTTTGTATGGGTTTGTTCGGTGAGGGGAAGGGACCAAGAACAGAGGGAGATGGACTGGCCACTGCGGCTATCAGCTAGTCTCCCCGACACAGCTACTGACATCTATTCATTCCATGCACTGCTGTGCAGGAATGAATAGATGAGGCTTTGGATTGTGAGAAATGGGGAGAGTGTTGTTGG
>NW_010310070.1:64705-154263 GCF_000700745.2 Antrostomus carolinensis | reverse complement strand
GAGGCCGTTGCCGGCATCCAGGCTGCTGAGCCTCCAGCTCCTGCGGGGTGAGAGTGTCTCCCCCCCCATCACGATCCTGATTCATAACATTTGACAAGATACAGTAGCGTTCAAACCTTATTTTACGTCTTTTTGGTGGTGATTTGGGACATGCAGGGGTTTGTGCGTTTACAAGTTACACGGTAACGTACTCAGTCCCCACAGACCCAGCCCCCGGGAGAGGATCGGAGCTCTGGGCTGCACCCACAGCCAGGCAGGACCCGCCGGTTTCCCCAGCGCAGCTCTGTGGGAGCGGACATTGAGCACCGAGCTCACATCTGGGATCTGACACAAATATCAGCAGCATCGAAACACGCGAGTGCACAGTTCCATCCGTGCCTGAACTGCTGTAATTATAGTGCTTTCACAAAGCCTCTTAGTGTCCATAGGTAGACTTTGATCTTGGATGTAGTCACATTACAATACTGTCTCCTTATAAAAAGGAATTTCCTCAGTACAGATTAATGACTTAGTTCTGCTTGGAAGCATTTTGCTGTTCATTCCATCCTAAATCTACAATTTGTCCTGTAATCCTGGATGCTACCACACAAGCTACAGAGCTCAGCTGTCTTCAACAAAGGCAGAAGTCACAGCCTGATAAATTTCACTGTCTAAAGTCAGGGTTTGTAGTTTTCACCCTAAGAGAACTTGCAATAGACATGTTCATTTTTAAAAGAGGAACTGTGTCAAGAAGCACTTCCCAGAAGGACATTTATGACATATCCCTCCCCATGGGGTGTGGGGGGAGAACAGAACAATTAAGATGTTTTCTACTGGATGATAAGACTTGCTATTAAAAAAAAATAAAAAGGCATCTTAACCCAACAGCTACTGCAGAAAAGGCAGAAAACAGTCTTTCAAAATTCTTCCCATGCATATGGTACACAAAGTAGCAAGGAGAAAAGCAAATTTCAGGCATTTATAACAGAAGTAGCTTCTGCTAATAAAGTATTAATGGGAAAGTCTGGTTGAACTGCTATAGCTCTGAAAGCAATTTCAGAAACCATAGAGCAGTGCAATCACTGAAGAGCAGGTGAACTAATCTACAATCCTCATTAATAAAGCAGTTTTTCCAACATTAAGCAGAAGTAAAACAACTGCAACTGGAGGCATACTTTTCTTGCTCAATGGAACAGAAATCTATCAGGCATTTAGGTGTACAAATACATTTACTCAAAGCATGATTCATCAGGTTTTATTCACAATTTTCACTTCTCCTGCAAGAACATGTTTCAATTCTGCTCCTTCCTACATTCTTCTCTTTTCTAGAACACCTACAGGTTCAAGCCATGGCTATATACTGGTTTTGTTAGTCACACCCTAAGTCCAGACCTGAGTTTTTTGTGCCATGTAGCTTAAGCCAATCATGCCCATTTCAAATGAGAGGCCAAGACTGAAGTTCAAAACAGGTTTTCCACTGGAGTTCTGCATTTTCTTGCTTCAGCTGTGAACCACTTTTACTCCAGACTATGGCAAAAGTGTGAGCTAACACTGAAACACAGAAATCATCTCCAACAGCAAATCAGTGCACCTGCCAAAACTCCTCATGCTTTCACTCAAGGGTCCAAATGCATTAGCTGACCAGAAAGCTGACTGCTTGGAGTCTCATGCCTCTGCTGCATCTTATCAAATATTCATAGAGCGGCCTTTTAATTACTTTGAGCAATAGCAAAACATCACTCAAATCTAAAATTTCATTACTCTTTTGCTAAAGCCAGGTTGGCTTTTCTTCCCAAACCCTTGTCTTCCTCCTGCCATTCTAATAGTTCTTCCCCTCCCACAACACTTTTGCCAGGGGTTGACCTGATTACAGGCAGCAGGAGAAACAAGCCTTCACTTTTCATAGTGCAAAGGTGCAGCCAAAGGGAGAAGCTTGAGTCAGCTGGTAAGGAAATTACTTTTTTTATAGTGACTCCAGAAGTGAGTCACAGAAAAGCAAGAGATGCCCCAACATCCAAAAAAAACCAAAACTGTTTCACACTATGAAGAAGAAAACTCCAAGCAATTACGTTTTGCCAAAACTTAATGTGACTTGACTAGAAAAGAACATGCAAGACAATCAACTTAAACCTTCCAAAAGCTTTTCTGAGAGTAGACGCATGCAAAAAATGCATACAAAAATGTAGCATATCCATAGAACACCAGAGTGTTTATGTGCATCTTGCTTTGTCAAAAGTATCTCAGGTAATTTGGAAATGTTCCTGGAAACATAGAAAAGTTGAATCTTAAGCTTAAAGAGACTTGACTGACATTAAATCAGGTTTGAGATACTGTATTAGGCAGAAAGAGTTTCTGCTCTACAAAAAAGGCTAGGTTGAAATGAATCCATTTGATGTTTTTAAACTACTGACTTTAAATTGCTCTTCACAAGAAGCAGCTTCCTTTTCCTTTTGTAGGTTCAAGTTGGGTTTGTTTGTTTCTTTTCTGGTTTTTTAACAGCCTGCTAAGTGATGGAGCTTTAGTTGTTATGTGAAGCAAAAGTGCCATCTCGTGGCTCTGTTAGTACTTGCTGGTTAAGACAGGTCATATTAGAGGTACTAATATTAAAAATTTCATTTTTTAAAAGAGTTCAGCCTACAAACAACAACAACAAAAAGCCTGCCGAGTTCACACGTTTATAAGCTGACACTATGAAGGGTGATGTTCTCAAGTCCTTGCTTGAGGACACAGATTACTCTGGTTGGCAGGACTATTTATTCCACTGTAGGAGAAAGAGCATTCAAACTGTCATTTTAAAGGCTTGAAAGGGACCTACAGTCCTACCCCTTATCGTCCACTCCTGTAGTATTTAATCAAGGAAGCTGCTGAGACCAAGACTTGTAAGCACGCTTGGAATGTCAAGTCTTTCTTCCTTGCATAGACTAAAGACACCACACATTTAAATAATAGAAATGCCACCCGGGGAAACAAGAAATTAAATACCATTAAAAGCATCTGCCAAATGCAGTTTGAAGGTCTAAAATTCCTTTTTATGAGCAGTCTCTGCTTTTTATACTGAGGAATTAATTGGATATATATATTTTACAGAACTAATCCACGATTCAGCAAGAAAATTAATGAAATGAACAGACAGTTGGAACTGCTGCCAAGAATGGTCATTTTAGACCTAGCAACCTTGGAAAATGACCTTTTAAATAATTAATTTGGAAAAAGTACACTACAAACCAACAAAAATGAGTGCTGTCTACCTATAAAGTCTGCTAATAGCAATAGCTTTGAAAAAATGAAGACATTAAATGAATCACATGAACTGGCTGGAGTTGCTATTTATGTAGCAAGCATCCTAAGCACTGGACATACCTGCCTTAATGCATCCCCACTGTGTAACTCCAGCTTTGTTCAGTGTTTCTACCCACTGTTTACTACGAAGTACTCTGGTCCACTGAGGCCAGTAGGACTATAGACTGTGTAGGAGTATGAAAGCGAGAAGATTACAAAATTAACACTGGAAGGCCAGCTTGGCTTCCAAGTTTTTCTAAAAGGATAACTAAAGAAGTACTGCAACATATTTAGATAATGCCATTAATTATCCATTAGGTCATAAACAGTTAAATACCTCCCCAAAAAAGGCATCTAAGCACAACATGCTTTAAACAATTGGAAGAATGTCTAATTCACATTAAACCATCTGTTTAAGTAGCACATAGTGCTGCAAAAGAAGTTGTGTGGTTCTGCAGTTAGCTTGGAGTTTCTTTTAATTCCTTGATCCATGCCTTATAAAGTAGAACAATTCTAGCAAGAGCAGGTGATTCTGATTTTCTCCAAGCTTATAATTGAGCAGGGTTTTTCTATAAAGGAGATTACACCCTCCTTAATAAATGTATCACATTTTCTTTTAACTTTTAAATCTATCATATTGAAATTAAATGGAAGTCCACTATTTCTTATCAATCCATTCCTGCGGTGGACTTAGCCTTTTTTCTCCTACTCAGGAAAACCATAACCTAAGATTCAAAACATAATTCCCCAAAGTCTGTGCATAGTTTATTTATAATTTTTTTTTTTAAGTTTTCAAAACTTGTAGTTTTTATGGACCATGGGGCCCACTCAAATTTTTTGGCTTCTGATACTTGCCTAGGTTAGACAGCAGTTATGAGTATGACAAAATACCTGTAGTAGAGTTTTCACTGAAAAAAATTCTTATTTTAAAAATTAATGGTAAATCAACAAGTTAAAACAAGAATAGTCCCCTCCTCTCCCCTCACCCTGAAAAATGTTTCCTCCATTCTTCTTTCAAATTATAAGAATATGAAAGAGAACAAGATGCTTCAACTGAAGAATCACTCCCATGTCCTCACTGGCAACAGTCTTTCAAAAAATTATTCCCTAATAAACAGTCTCCATAATGTTACTGTTAATAAAACAAGTTGCCATTTTAGAATTACTGAGAAACATGAGAAATGCCACCAATTGCCCTAAAGTCCTTGAGGCTGTTATGGACACTTTCATGCATTACCAGAAGCAAGTTGCTTTGTCACTGACTTGGTAAGGTCAGGATTTGGGGTTCTTAACAGGCAATTGTAACTTATGAAATGTACACCCTGAACTGGTTTCAAGATCTTCATAAACCAACTATTTAAAGAGATGTAAATGAGTGAATATAAACATCTCTAATAGTCAGGTCTCCACAACACTCGGTTGTTTCACAAGAGAATCAGTTCCTATGATAAAGCTTATAACCACAGATTACAGAGAAGAAAACCTGCCTCTTACTTTAACTATTTAAAGAATAATCAGTTCAGAGGTGGGTTTTCAAAAGTGTTTGTGAATTGAAACAGAAAATGAGAGTGCAGAACCTGAGCTTTAATCCTCCATTTCCTTTAATCTTGCCTATAGATTATAACCTCTTTTTTTAAGTATCCAATTTTGTACCAAAGCCTGGCAGTTTCAGATCCTCTTATGCCTTTTTACCATCAGATACTTGCATTGCTATTCTCCAGACTTCCCTTCCCCCTCTCCAGGTTTCTCCAGCTCATGTTCAACACAGCATTTGGCTTCTAATCTAGGATGGCTAACACAATAAAACTAGAACAGGAACAGAAGATAAAGCATTGCAAGTGGTCATTTGGTAACCTGCGGGGCTCACATTTACAGCAAATACTCAGAGCACAGGTAGGGTGGCTAACACAACATTAAGACTAAATAAAAAACAATTTATATTCACCCCCATTGAGGTCTGAAACTGGGATAGGTAATTTGTTCCAAATGGAGGAGAAATACTACAGACTTTAGTGCTCCAGGCTTTTCTGGGTCTTGATCATTTAACTCATCATGGGGTTTCTTCACATAACCTGACCTCCAGTTGTTTTTGAACAAAAGAGGTAACTGCTGAAAGAGATTGTGGGGAAAAGAGAAAAGAGACAACCCCTAATTACTTAATTGGTTGCTTTCATCAGGGGCTGCATTATTGTCAGTATTTAGCAAGAAAAGATACTTGAACAAAACAGCAATATTTAAACCAATTGCAAACATAAGAGTTTTTATTCTTTATTATATCAAAACATTTTATTTAAAAGCAGCAGGCCTAGCAAAATAAGGGACAACCTTTAAAAAAACCCCAGTGGCTTAGACACATTCCATTTGGTCTGATAAAAGACAAAGACCCACATATCTTGCAACGTATAATTTACTTCAAAGGACAGCAACTTATAGCCTATGATTTTAATGATTGTCCTACAACTGATCATTTTGTGAAGTACCAAATAAAGCGTAGTTAAACTAAATATTATTCTCTTACCCTTCTGGAGAACAGTATTTCATTTAAACTGTTCGGATAGAGGTAGTTTTGAGAGTTAGTGGTAAATTTGAAAGCTTCTTTGTAGTTATTTGAGCTCCAAGACCTCAGCCTTATTTAGGCTAGTTCAACATTTTTCAGACTTCTCAGAAACTTTAATGTCTCATATATCTTAAATGCTCACCATAAAATAACTAAACCTGCCACATGGCCCTGTTCTGATTTTGCATATATTGGTACTTTTGAATCAAGACAACAAACTTCACACAGGAAGAGAGAATCTTGTTCTTTCACCACTCAAAATAATTATCTTGCCAGCACTCATATTAGGAGGAAAGATAAATGGCCTTTACTCAGAGATGCTCTGATTTGCCCTTACAGAGTTAATTGGAGGACTGACATGAAAGAGCTCTCCATCTCACAGGACTCATTTTCTCTTTACTCAGACTGTACCAACCTGAAAGATAGAAACACTTAACAGACTGATCCCCAGATGTGCTTTGTTTTTACTAATATTTTCACACTGTGATGAAGCAATTCTGCCCAAAAATCTCATGGCAAGCAGCATCTTGGACATAAAATATATACTGGCCAGCAGAGGAAATTGTCTTGTTTGCTCTTACCTCCTAGACATATCAGTGGATACCAGGAAACAATGTCAGATACGCTCATCAGTCACAAGTAATTACAGATCCCTATCATCATTGTTTTCCCACACAATTACCTTATCTCTGACAAGACACACCAAAAAAAAGCCTACAAGTTGTGGAAAGGATTAATCCCAACAAGTTTACTGTCAGAAGAGTAAGAAAATAATGAGAGCTTTGTCCAAATGTTTCTGCTGTTGCTTATAAGTAGGGAGATTTTTTTTTAATTTTTTAAATCAAATATAAGCCTAACTAGCTTCTGGAGACCTCTTTACATTTACTGTGTGATTTTTTTCAAGAAGATACCCAATGCTGCATTCTTAATGTAGTTTGTGATTTTTTGCTTAACTATTTAAATAATTAAAAGCACATTCTAATCAAAGTCCTAATGAGTGGAAGCTTTGCCCAGGCACTGGAGCCTATATCCAGTACAGTGCTTCCCTATAGAGGAATCCAATTAAATGAACTACATGAATGAAGTGATCATATGAAACATCAGTGGTGGAGAGCTGCTGTAACTTGGAAGCAAAATTATCACAAGATATTCTAGAAAAAAGCAAAGAAGGTGCAAGTTATAAGAAGGTATCTGCTGAATATTCAGAAAATTGGAACAGGAGACCCATCTTCAGAAGGGGAAAGTATAAAGAGAATCAATAGAATTAAACAATAAAAGGTTATAATTTTGGGACACTGATTGTAAAAACAAGCCACAGAAACAGAGGAATTTCATTTCTTTCTATTTAATAGCAACTGCAACATCCACATGCTCTTCTGTGTTTGTATTTATTATCTATTTTTGTTTGTGCCATCAGAATATAAGATATATAAGATCTTCTGGGCAGGGCCCACCTGTTTGTTTGGCACAGACTCCCCTATTACACAATACTGGGTAGACTTAAGTAGGGGCTACCCTTGCTATGTTCATCCTGTCCCTGAAGCAGACTAATTAAATCAAAACTTGATAAAATAGTGTTACAGTTTTCACATAAATCAACAACATTTCAGTTTTAACTCACTGGGGGACTGGTGAGGAAAAAAATGAAATATTTTAAAAACAAAAACGTAATTATAACAAAACTGTACCCTAGCAGTAGCAACAAAGCCAGACTCAGGCCCTGTGTACCTGTTGGGAAACTACAGCTAAGTCATTAGTCCTCCTATTGATGCAAAAGAACCTGGCAATACTGTGCTGAGCCCAGACAGAGAAACCCAGCCCATGGCTCACATTGCAAGTCCTTGGTGTAGTTCACTTTCACTACAGAGCCAAGTGAAGATTAATGGGTCAACACCTATTTCCATTCCAGGACCTCATAGCTTTTAGATTCAGAAAAGCATTATCCACAGCAGGGACAGCCCATCACGCCGCACTGGGATTGTTTCCTTGCACCTGCTCTGGGTTATGCTTGCAAGAGTTCGCACATTCCTTATTCTGTTGCTGTCAGGAGGCCTGTGCCTGCCATAATTCAAACCTAAGTATCTAAAAAGCCTGGAGAATACCAGAGTGCTGTACTCTCTTGGCTGTTTCCATAGTATTTTCTGCCCTGTCAGGTGCACTACACCCACAGCAGAGCAGGTTCTGGTATCTAGAAGTCCCCTATGTAAGAGCTTTCACAAAGCCTCTATTTAAATCTCTACCTAGTCTTGTGCTTAAACTTAACCTTTTCTTATAAAAAAACCCAAACAAACCCAACACAATGTTTGAATGTATTTTCATTGACATAAAAGACTGCATAAAGTACAACAAGGGGAGACAGCAGTGAACTGCCTTACTGATTTCACACGTAGCTTCAGGTGGTTGGCATGGACCAAGTACTTTTCTTAATAACCCATCACAATACAGTTTTACAGGAAAAACATTTATATGACCTGGTATGAAATTAATGCAGTAAAATTTGTTCTGTAATTCTGTAGCTGTAATTCATTGTTTTCCAGATATATACCCAAATGAACTAAACTCCAACTAAAGGGAGTCAGATAATACAAACACTAAAAGACAACTGCAAACCTAATAAGGCACTAGAATGTCATCAAAATCATATCTGCTTCTATCAGTGCTGCCCATTTGTTGCAAATAGCAAAAGTAAAGTCATGCCAGTAAAAGAAACTGCAACACAGATTAAAGTGGATAAACTGGGGGGCGGAGGGGTTGTTAGTCCAGGGTTTAGGTTTTCTTCAAAGCACAGCTTGTACCCGATTTACTTGTCCTAATGCAGGCCAGTGTACAGAATATGTTAAACCTTTTAATTTCAAACACACTTCTGTGATTGCAATTTAAATGAAAACGCATGACTCTCAATCCCACTTGATCTCTTCACACTACTTCTGGCAGTACATGGGCTTTAATTCTAATCAGGATAAACAAATCCATAGCTGACAGTGGTAAAGAGAAATACATGCCAATTTTATAGGAAAAATCTTGCTTTTTTGTTAAATGCTGGGCAAAGGGAGTACTGAGAAGTAACTAGAGATGCTGGCCTGAGTAAAATGAGAAAAAGCTAAAGAACAGGGAAGCAGAAGGGATACAGAAAAGACCGCATGAGAGGTAGCACTGCTTCAGATGGCAGAAGGGGTGGTTTAGTATTTTCATTGATTTACTCCCTGTGTCCAAAGCTTTTAAAACCAAGGGTGATTAAATCAGCTTTTAAGCAAAACACGATGTGCAGACTGCTAAGGTAGGAACCTAAGTAGAATAAAAGACCTTTTCAAGCTAACACAGGCCTGAAGATGCCATCATATAATAAATAGCTTTTTATTGGTCTGGTTCACTTTCATACTGGGCACCAGTGCATGGAGCAAGGCAACAATTTGGCTCTGAACAGTCAGGTTTTTTTTGAAGTGTGATGGTGTAGCTAGATACTTCCAAGGATAAAACTGCTGTCAAAGCAGCATACAATTTAAGGTTCATCAGTGAAAAAAGTGGAGGGCTCATCAACAAGAATGTCATTTCTAAGAATAAAGACAGAACCTTTTTTTTTTTCTTTTTTTTCCCCCCAAATGCTATTCATGACTGCAAGGGAAAGATTCGAGTCTCTTACAGAACTGGTAGGAGAAAGCAGCAAGGACAACAAATGTCGAGTTAAAGCAGATATATTTGCTTGTGGGTCATTTAAATTGTGCCTGAAGGATAATCCCAGCAAGATGGGTATTTCAGCTTCGTTTAGCAACATCCCTAGCTGGGATAAGGAGGTCTAATCACTTTATTAGAACAACAATGTCATGAACCGAGAATTTGGGAAGAGGAAGCTGTTTGTTGTTTTGGTTTGTTTGGGGTTTTTTTAACTTTTAAATTTTTTATAAAGATTTAGCAGGATAACTTTAGCAACTAGCTTTAAACTGTGGATATTTATGTTTTTAGCAATTAGTCTGACTTTGTGGTATGCCAAAGGGCTGACTGTGCAACAGACTAAGAATTGTACTGTTGTCGCCCATAAAAATAGAAAAAATAGATCCTATAATTTTTATTTTTTTTTTACCTCTTATGCTTTAAAAATGGTAAAATACAGCCTATTTTCTTTTCCACTTCAGATGTTTTACACTAATACACTTTTTACCTCCAGACATCTTCATTCCTTTTCAAATAGTGCCTAGAATTCAGATGAATCTTATAGAATAAGATTCATTCCTTGCCTCTCATGCAGAGCTCCTGTGACTGTCCAGCAAAGTTTGGGGCATGGTTTACAGAGTACTTCATTGCAGCTCAATTGCTTGTGGGGATATCCTCCAACAGAGGATTACTGCTGTGTCTCATAAATGGCTAATTATGCTAATTAACTAAAATTGAGGTTTTAATGCTGTCCTTTACCCTCTTTCCCCCATCTATCCACCTGTGTCTGTGACAGAACAGAGTGTCACTGGCTTCCTCTGTTGTGCTACACTTTGATTTTTTTCCATACTGTGAGGAAAATCTACTGACAGAAAGAACACAGTGCTGTTCTTGAACATTATACTGCTAACTAGAGACTCTCCCTCCAAGTAAAAGCTACTGAGTGATCAGAGCAGCCTTGAATCAGGAATTGGAATGTCAAAAATCTCTTTACTTTAAGCTGCAATCTACTTGCCAATTTTCATACTGAAGGGTTCATAATATCACCTCTGAGCACAGGGTAAGCAAAGATGTCCAGAGCCTCACCCAGCTGAGGAAAAATATTCTTAGAATATAAAGCTTACGGCAAGAAGTGCATAACATGTATAAATTGGGCAAAGATAACAGAATTTTGATACTCAATCTTCACTTTAAGAGAGCAGTAAAACTTTTCCTGGGCCTTGCCTATTACTGAAAGACTCTCATACCCCATGTTTTTGAGTTGCCCTGCCTTTTTTTGCAAAATCAAAACTGCATTTAAGAATATACCCCAAGAAATAAATGTTTTCCGTAGCATGCAGAGGACAGAATTCAGCATCAAAGAGGGAAACTTTTGACATGCACAATACCCAGGTTTTATCTGCTAGTATAATATTCTTTAGCAGCCTGGAATATGATTCTTAAGATTAAGATGGCATGTGGCCAAAGCCATTCTACAGACTGCCTGACTGCTCAAAAGGGTATGTTCTGGGCTGAAAGCATCATCATTGTTCTCAATTGTCTATCACTTAAAATAGACTCACATCAGTAGATGACCATTAACAGCTAGTAGCTGCTCCTTTGGGTCCCCCTCCTCTTTTTATTCATAGACTTGAAAGAGGAATGTCCTTGGACAAATATTTTCATTTTGAATCACTTCCTACTCTAAAGTCATCGCCAGCATCAAATGAATAACTGCAGCATGATTTAAACCTGTTAAGATATGACTTTCACTAAGTATCACCACCTGGATATATAAATCCACAAGATCTCCTGCTGCAGGGGAAAGTGCTACACTTACATTTCTAGAAGTGGGAAATCACCATCTCCATGGATGTATCTGCACTTATTGGTGCAGACAAGGTGCAAATTACACCACGAAACCAACCAAAGTAAATCAATATCAAAGAGCCTGTTCATCTAGTCTCTCTGTAACTAGCTATGCTGAGACTCACCAGTTAAGAGCTCTTAAGTACATAGTGTTAGCAATGATACGCGCACACATCTGAAAAGGAAAGAATCAAGTCTTTGCAGCCTATTGATTTTGCCTCCTCACACTTCTCTACCTGAAGCTAAAGAGCAGTCGAGAAGCAAACAGGTACAGTAAGAGGACTGCTTTATAACTGTAGCATTAACACAATGTGTGCATTCGTGAAGGCAGAAAGAGTTCAAGGCACAAGCAACTGCCCTTTTTTCCATTAACACTTTCCCTTAAATTTACAAATTGCCTTACACACTTTGAATTCACCCTCCAAACAACATTGCTCACTGCTGATACCAGACACTGCACCTCTACAGCGGTTGTGACGTGCGCTACAAAATATGCCTTATCTGGATAAGGAAAAAATAAAGGTGATTTATTTGTCCTATTCCTAACCTTTATTATCAAGAATAAGTTATCTGACTTACCTTTCAATAGTCTAATGAGAACTGGAAATTCTCCCAAGTGTAGTTTATGGAAGCTGGATCTGATATTTAAAGAGTCAGGAAGTCACCATATTGCACTGTACCTACTACCTTCCTGCTATATATCTAATGTTAAGAACATCACTTTCACTGGAAAGTCAAGAGAAAAAAAACCCCAGGCTTCTGGGTTATAATTTGTTTTGCCTGCTACTATACCCACGTACATCAAAAGGAAGTTTATACAGATGCACCAGGTTTTGACAAAAAAATGTTAGATTATGACCCAAAGCTGCTGTCTACCATAGTTGCTCAGAACTTTACCCAATCAGGTTTTGAAAAATCTCCACCTATGTAGACTACACAACCTCTCTGGCCAAAATCTGCTTGACTGGTCTAATGACAAGAAAGTTTTCCCCTTAAATCCAACCTAAACCTCTATAATTACAGTTTCCATCCATCACCTCTCCACTTCCTACCATGCACTGCTGTAAATAGCCTGTCTCTCTCTTCTCAATAACCTTCCTCAAAGGCACAGGGAGGCTGTGTCAGGTCCCCCATAGAGCCAAACGCATCACAGTCTCCCTGTGCTCAGTCAGTACAGCACACTAGGGGAACTATGGTTTATTTTATGAGATGCAGCTCTGTATGTCCAAATTATTATTTCCAAGAGAAGCTGCAGCAGTTTTATCTAGAAACCAAAGAGCTCACATTTTTGCCAACAGCAAAATAGGGAAGGAAGGGGGAAAAAAAAAAAAAAGAGAGAATCCAGTTAAAAAAACCAAAACCACCCTCCTTGCCAAAATGTACTTTTTTAAAAACAGTAATGCAGTGCTAAAGCAAGAACACCCACCTCCTGTTTGTCCCAGTATCTCAACCATAAGACTGCTCTATAAGAGCAGCCACATTCACAAATAGAACAGTAAATCCCTCGTAGCATTTATCCAAATAGGGAAAAGGCATATTCAATACAAAAGTTTAGCAACAAAAACAGAGAAGGTCTGGTTTAGTAAATCCAGTTTGCCTTCCTTGTTATTTAGCAAACACCTTCAACTGAAATCCTACAGTTTGTTGACAGCAATCTGAAATGTGTTAAAGTAGGATACACATACAGAATGTCTTATTTACTAAAGCGGAATTATTTTTGGAAAAGCTGAATGTAGAACAAGCTACATCTTGCTCTAATTTACAGCTGAGCATCCTGTTTACATGCTGATGTCTGTGTTTACTTTTTTGGTTACAGGAAGCAATGCTGAAAGACTTGAAGTAATTTTGCCTCATGCTGCCTATCAAGTTATTCCACTTCCATAGGAAACAATGGCTTGGGGTCAAGTTAACTCATGCAGAGAAATGCGAGAAAGCAGAGTTGTTTCAGTGCTCTAAGACAATGCCATTTTAACTGCTTTGCTACAAGGATTTTCTTTGCCAGGCTTCTATGCCCAATCTGTCTCTTTCAAATATGTACGACTTCCTTCTGGCACTTTTGCTTAGAATATTGTTCAAATCATTTTTCCTCCTATCCAAACCTTTTTTTTTCTTCCCCCCTCCTTTTACAGGGCAAAGTACTAACATTTTCACACAATTTTCCCTCTAACTTCAAGCTACAGTCTTAACACATCAATCTCAACTATGGAGCTGTACACAACAGCATTTTCTGCATTATATTCTTACCTTTTTTTTTAAAAAAAAATATATCTTGAAACATAGAACAGCTGGCCTTATAGAGGGTTAAGAAGAGGAAGCCAGGATAGTTTTCCATATGAATCTCTGTGCAAGTGCCAGCTGGATTTTGCAGCCTGGTGCTCAGCAAAGCACAGTGGAACAAGAATGCTGTTAGTATTCTTAGAGTGCTCTGAAGAGGAATAGGAAAAGGCGAGAAAATAATCTTACTCTGTACCAGAAAGAAGTGCTGGAAAGTCAAAGAGGAGAATTCAAGCTCCATCCTCCTCACAGCACACAATCAACATCACTCACAGTCACTCTCATGCATCACAGTGACACTAAAGGTAATAAGCTGTACATGAAAGAAGGGAAATACTGAAGAGGTGTTGTTGCAGCACATCCCCCTTTCCTCTTGCTCCCCATGCCCTCCAAAATGGCACATTGCTCCCAGGATGCTGAAAATATCAGAGCTTGCTGAAGCTCTGCCTGGGAGAGGACATAGCATGCACCCAATTCCTGCCTCTTGGGATATATTTATTAATTATCTGCAGCAATACACTCATTCAAATAACTAGAGCTGACTTTAGTCTCTCAATTTTTAATTTAATGGCTGATTTACCCTACCTTCAAACGACCACTAAGGAGCATAAGTCAGTCCTAACCACAGACAGAGCCCTCAAGCACAGGTGATGCTGGGGTGATATAGAAGTATTGATGACTCCCTAATACTTTAAATAGGTTTTGCACAATGCTCAGGACCTCTGAGTTGGTCCTGGGCACACAGACAGTTAATTCAAATACCACTGACTTTTATTAATTCTTTATCAAGAGCAGTGAAAATTGATAGAGGTCTAGAACAAAAAAAATGATAAAATCCCCATTCTTCCATTGTGAAGAGCAGCTCTGTGGTGGAAGCAGGACTGACTAACAGTGCCATCCCATTCCAACTACCCTTATCTGCCCTGCTCTACAAATTGGCCTCACCCATGCTTAGCATATCCCAAATCATTACATGTCTCAGGTACTACCAAGCAGCACAGTAGCACACACAAGAAAAATCCTGCAAATTCCAAGGTTATATAGAAGGGGAAAAAAAAAAATACCAGTTTCTTCACCTCGGGGGCAAAATTGGACTTCACATGTGTGATGGACTGAATAACGCTTCATCATAAGAGCCAATTTTCTTCCAACTCCCCTGCAGCTTTTAAAACATAGATCTTAGTTTTGTACCTGATTTGCTAAATGGCTTTCCTCTCTATCATGCCTTTAAAAAAATAAAAAAGGAATGATAAATACATAATTTCATGATTTACTGTGCTCAAGGGAAGCTAGATATTTTTAGGGAGGAGTACTGTTTGCACTTAAGAAATATATACTGATATAAAAATTTAAAAACCTTTGTCACTCCCCACTTCCACAAGGGGAGAAAGCTGTATTTTCTTCATGGAAAACAAAACCCAGAAGAAAAAGGTAAGTAGTTATTAATATGGAAATCCTCAAAAAAACCCCAAACCTGTGATGCATAACAAACCAAAAAGCCCTAGGACAGTTCTATCTCACATAACTTAAATTTTAGTCCTAACTGCCGCAAAAACACGAGAGGTAAAAGAAAGACAGAACAAAAAAAATATATACAGTGCAAACCTTGAATCAATAAACTAATTGAGATCATAAGTATCCTAAGAAACTCAACACTTAAACATTTTCCTACTGTGTAGGACTTTATTAGAAAGATACCTGACTTTTCTAAAAAACCAAACAACCAAACAAAAGTTTCTCCCCCCAACACTGAAACCTTTCCTTCTTTGGACCATTATATTGCTTTGCTGGATGAAAAGCAAGGTGAGCAGGTACAGCTCCTTGGCTGCACTTCTGTTAACTCCCCCGGTTTGCCCCCACTTCAAGGCACATCCATTCAGGAATATCTGTAAAATAACCATATCAATGCTTCCTACCTTCCTCTTAAGATATCCAGACATCCACTCTAGGGAGGGATCTTCTTCCCTGACTGAAGATATTCTGGGTGACTCTGTTCAGCCTTTCCTCCAAGTCTGCTTTGCAGCTGTACAAGATCAGGGTCCCAGAGCTGAAGTCACCCCCTCTGCTATCCTCTCACCCCACTCCTCTGTGAGTTTGCCCCCTTTTTCTGGAAGTTTCTTTCCACCAGATACTCCTGGGGCAGATGGCATGTCCTTCCTCCTAACTGCCAGGCTGCAACTACTGATGCTCAGGGAGCTAAACCAAGTCCTCTCCACTTTGGCACTTATATGTAGTCCAGGAGCCCTTAGGTGAGCTCTCAAATGCAAAACACCTGGCTGTGATTACCTGGTAGGAGCCTGCATCACCTGGGCTCAGCCTGATTTTGGGCTCCTAAATGGAAAACACTTGGAATGGACACGAGGGTGGGAGAGGAACCTCGTTGCTGGGGCTGACATGTGCTTGAGCACGAGGAGTGACCAAAGCATTGGCTGGGTGTCATACTCCTAAGCATCCTGCCAGGCCATGGTGCCTCGTAACCTCAGATCTGAAGGAAAAAAGAACACAAGAAGACACAAGAAATGGTCTGCAGAAATCCCAGCAGACACACAGCAAGGCTGGACTGCAGCAGCACTCGTGCTGGGGTTTAGGTGGCTGTTTTATTAATTCTTGTCACCACCGATATACACCGCTCACCTTCTTCAAACATGTAGGACAGCCTCTTGCAGAAAAGGGCTCTGTGTTTGATGGTACAAGAGCATCTGTGCAATTACCCCTGGTAATGTCCAGTCCTCTCTGAAGCCACATCCAAAGTTCATGATGCTATTTTCTCGTTGTCTATGAAACACAGGTTAGAGTTTCTGTTAGGAAATCTGAGAAGCTTAGGTGCATCTGGACAAGGTAGCAGAGAAAAGAAATAGCCAAGAGTTAAGGTTGTGGACATGGAAGCTAAAAAATTAAACAGGAGGTTTTAATTTCTTAGATATGAATATAATCACAGAAATTTTATTCATGGAATTTAATGCCACGGGATGAAAGTTGGTTTTAAAAATGCTTGATAGCTAATGCAAAACTGACCACTCGCAGGGGAGATTACAAACGAATTTGAAGAAAGGTGCATGATATATTTGCCTTTGGTCTGCTTTTGTTTAATATTGTGGGAACCTAAAAGTATCCAATTAGAAAAAATATAGTTAAGATAAAGATATAAGGCTGTATTAGGTTTGCGTGGTAAGGTTTTGGTAGCGGAGGGCTACAGGGATGTCTTCTGTGAGGAGCTGCCAGAAGCTTCCTCTGTGTCCAATAAAGCCAATGCCAGCCGGCTCCAAGATGGACCTGCTGCTGGCCAAGGCTGAGCCCATTAGTGATGCTGCCTCTGGGACAACATATTTAATGAAGGGGGGGAAAAGTTGCTGCACAACAGCAACTGGAGCTGGGGAGAGAAGTGAGAATATGTGAGAGAAACAGCCCTGCAGACACCAAGGTCAGTGAAGAAGGAGGGGGAGGAGGTGCTGCAGGTGCCAGAGCACAGGTCCCCCTGCAACCTGTAGTGAAGACTATGGTGAGGCAGGCTGTCCCCCTGCAGCCCACGGAGGTCCATGGTGGAGTGGATGTCCACCTGCAGGTGTCCACTGGAGAGGGTGAATGCCCTAAGGAGGCTGTAACCCTGTGGGAAGCCCATGTTGGAGCAGGGTCCTGGCAGAACCTGTGGACCCATGGAGAGAGGAGCCCACACTGGGCTGAAGCAGCTTTGCTGGCAGGACTTGTGACCCCGGGGGGGACCCATGCTGGAGCAGTACATTCCTCATGGAAAGGACCTATACTCGAGCAGTTCATTAAGAACTGCAGCCCGTGGGAAGGACCCACGTTGGAGAAGTCTGTGGAGAACTGTGTCCTGTGAGACGAACCCCACACTGGAGCAGGGGAAGAGTGTGATGAGTCCTCCCACTGAGGAGGAAGGAGCAGCAGAGACAATGTGTGATGAACTGAGTGTAACCCCCATTCCCCACCCCCCTGTGCTGCTGAAGGGGAGGAGGTGGAGAATTCAGGAGTACAGTTGAGCCCAGGAAGAAGGGAGGGGTGGGGGGAAGGTGTTTTAAGATTTAGGTTTTATTTCTCATTATCCTACTCTGATTTGATTGGTAAAAATTAAATTAATTTTTCCCAAGTTGAGTCTGTTTTGCCCATGAGGGTAATTGGGGAGTGATCTCTTCCTGTCCCATGTGCCTTTCATTCTATTTTCTCTCCCCTGTCCAGCTGAGGAGGAGTGATAGAGCGGTTTTGTGGGCACCTGGCATCCAGCCAGGGTCAACCCACCACACAGGCTAAGTAAAGGTCTGCCACTGCTTTCTGCATGTTACAAAGTATATGATACCTTTTATAATAAGGCAGCAAGAGTAAATGAGCCTTTCATGATTGAGAGGTTCAGGTGTTTTCTGCCTTTCAGAGGTGAGAATGCTCTGAAATATTGTCACTTTTGTTGCTTCCAATATGTCAGCTTGGAAAGAAGATCACAAAAGAGAGATCAGGCCAAGACAAACATTTTACTGCCTTTTTTCCTCATTATTACAACTGCTTTCAGGTGGCTATCAGTGTAAATTTTAGTATCTCATACCAGCCAGTTAAAGTTCTCTACTGGGCTCAGTGTCCTTACAAGGTTCAGGCTTTGAAGACATCATATTTCATTTTTAGCTATTGCCCAACTGCAGTGTCTTTTAATTGCAAAACAGCCATCATTTGGACATATGTTGTGACACACTCTATGGTTCACACTCTGGAAGAAGTCTTCAGGAAATCACTACATCCCAAACCATCTTTGTAGACCCAAATCATAAGCCTTTATTTACACATATGCTCAGTGTGATGGGAAGAAAGACTTAAACCAGGTGTGGCTGTACAGACCCACCATGCAGCACCAGGACTGGAAGCGTGCTGGGACCAGCCCCATGTTCCTGCCACCAAGCCCCAGCCCTGGATGTACCTGGTGCTCTCACCTTCTTTGGCTTCATTTTAAGTGAATCTCACTCATAGAGAAATAGTGATTTTCTTTTTTCCTTAATGCTGCCTACAAAGAGCTTCTCAGTTTTTAGTCATTAACAAATCTTTCCTGGGATCTATTAACATGTCACTATGGAATGCCTTTTTCTTCAAAGTTTAATATGGCTTAACTCTGTCTTAATCATATTGCTCTACTACACTTTATAGCCTGCGGCTTCAGGGAACCTTTGCCTTTTATTAGTACCCATATACAATCATGATGTCATTCCAAAAATCCAGTGCTGCTTTGGGTTTCATAAATTCTTATACCTTTTTGATTTACTTGGTGTATCTGCAGCTCTCCAAGAAGGAAGATGTACAGGCAGAGCAAGGAATGAAATGTTACAGTACTGAGTTGTGCCAGCACATTGCTTTGCAAGGAGGAGCTGGACCTGACGAGAGATACAGTCACTTCTTCCCTCCAATGATGCTCATGAAAGTTTACAGTAATACTGGCTTGATCAAAGTCTTGGTACAAGTAAGGTGAGTCCTGTTATGACAGTCAATGAGAGCTGACAGACCTTCATACTTGCAACTTTGCTGTGGGTTTCTGTGTCCCATAAGGAAGATCTCGTGCCACAGTCTTGGCAGAGTCACATTTCTGGTTTGGCCCATCTGGAAGCTCTCCTGACTGCCTTGTGGGGGAAGGATGGGAGTACCTGCCTGCTACCCATTTTGAGTCATTTGCACCTCCAGGTGTGGAAAAGAAGTCAGGGACTGAAAATCCTCCTTAGAGGTACAGATTCAGATACATGTTTTACCTGTTTTTTGGGGTGATATTTTGTGCTTTATAATGACGATTGTGAGGGATATAAGAAAGTTCCAGTGCGCTAAATCTGTGGTCTCCATCTGATAAATCTTTTATTTATATCACTGGCTTCATTAGTGGAGATAACAAAACTAAGCTTATGCAATTATATAAAAGTAGCTGCTGCCAATTCTGTTGTCTTTTCCAGTTCCATTTCTACTGAGAAGTGTATTTTAATGCAATTTAAGGTGCTATAGTCCCAGGAGCATGAAGAAGATGAATTCACTAATTAATTAGGAACAAGGTCTAGCCTGCTATCTCTGAAATACAACAGATACCATCATAGCCAGATGCTCTTTTCCCTGCTATTAGAGAGATGTGTCATTTGCAGGTGCTTGGGTTCCCTCTTACCATCACATCAAAGAATCTGAAAAATATCTGATACATCTCCTAATAAGACACCATCTGACTCTTTTTTTAAAGTAGCATCCAAGTAGATATTGTCTGGGTCTGCTTAGACATTTATTGCCTTTTCCCAGTTTCTTTGCAAGAGTTTTTTGATTGTTGTTTTTTTTTTTTTTCCAAGTTGGAGTTGCTGCAACGTGCTCTATGTGGTGCAAGTGTTCAAAGGCATTGGGAATGTGCAGGTTGTACAGAATGCAGCTACCTGGCTGTGAAATGGTATTAGACACAGAGACTACAGTATATCGATTCTTTGGCATCTATATCATCTTCCTGTTTGTTTCTGAGTATAATTTAAGTCCTAGTTTTTTACCTGGTTGGATCCTGAAAGGTTACTGCTTTTGTCTATATGAATTGCCATAGCAACTGTGGTGCTGGAGCCAACAGTCGTGAGCTTTAACAGCCTGGGGGTCAGCAGCAGGACACTTCATTTAGAGACCTTCATATCTAAAACCTGAGTTGTTTTACCAGTTTAATTGGGCTACATTTTCTGTATTTCAGTGTGACTCACTTTGTGATCTATGGGCTACAGAATCCTGATTACTTGCCTGGCAGGAGGGAAGAGATGTGAGTTTATGTTTGTTTATTTAGGAAGGGTTATATCATTTTTCCTATGAATAAACACCATATTTTAAAAGTGAAAAATGAAACACAAAGTATGTATTGGCTTGCATGTATATCTTGATGTAAAGGCTATGTTCTTATACTTTATTGCAAGACTGCAGCTCAAGTCTGAGGCCAAGACACTGAGAGACACTGAGCACCATGATGTTGCATGTGCTTATGCTAGAGCTGAATTTGGCCTGTTGCACGGTGCCTTAATGCCTCTGCAGTGCTAAGTGGCCGCTCTTTGCAGCTCTGTAATCTCTTGCACCAGCTGCTGAGGCAGTGTTTTCCCATTGTTGTTCTCATGTCTTTGTTTATTGTTCCCATGGCCTTGCACCTGCAAACCCCAATAATGTTCTACAGAAGATTCTCATGGGAAGCCATTACCACTGGTGTGAAAATCAGCCCTTTCCCCCAACCTTCTCATACCTCATTTTGTAGCTGTTTTAGTTTATATTAAAGACAACTAAAACATAGCCCATAACAAAGCCATATTTGCATACTAAACACTATTAGTATTTTAAATACTAAGATATTATCCAATAACACATGTGCACAAAAGGTTAACGACCAATGTGCAATGCTTCTGTCTAATTACCATACTCAGCTGTAATCAGGCCACAAAGAGGAACATCCAAGAGGGAGTTTGAGTTGATCCCATTGAAAAAAGCATATAATAAATAGTAGAAAAGCATGACAAAAACCATCATTATCTTCCTTTTCATCCTAATCATTGTTGCACTGGAGAGAACCCTCAAAGGACATTTATCTGGGGACCTTACCACTGCTCTTCCCAGCTACCCACAGAGGAGTTTTGCCTTTTCCTTCTGTATGTTCTCAGCTGCAGACCCCACTAATGATACTCTGTGCAGGACAGCCTGTCTCAGCATCCTGTGTGCAACAGCCCCAGCAATGTGCATCTATGACTTATGGGCTTGAAACCACGAAGGGAGGGAAAGTCACAGAGTAGTGTGGCAGATTAAACCACGTAGCATCTGGCTGTTTGTCAGCAGGTCTACCTCACCCTTCAGCTGCTAGAGCAGAAAGCATTGGCTACTCGTATCTTATGCCAAAAATACCTTACCTTAATACAATTTAAATATAGAGAGGACAGATACACAGTTGGTCATTTGACCAGTGGTTACACATATCTACCAGCCATAACAGTTTTACCTGCCTGCCGTATTGCACATATTTTTGTCAAAATTGGTGCAGCTGGGGATCTTCTCAATGGGAACAGCTGAGTGTTAAAGCCTTTGTTCTCCATAGGAACAGAAGCATCCAAGACTGATACCTTAAAATGCTGTAAGCTGTTTCTGGTCAAAATTTTTGTTGTTCTCTTACACTCCAACTTGATTGTTCAGTGATAATGCCAACCTAGCTGATGAAATAAAGGAAATCATCAAATCATCAGTTTGCAGAGGGATTGCGTTTTTGTCTTCTGGGTAAATCTTTTCCGAACTTATTACTCTATGACTCCATTCCCTGTGTTTTTTCAGGACTTTGGGATTTAACCAAGACTGACTACACAGCTAACAAAGAGCTGCATCCACCCCTAGAAGCTTGAAGTCAAGCTTCCCAAGCAGGCTCTGTGAGTACCAAAGGCAGACATCTGCCCACTTGCCTTTTGACAGATATGGCTTTAGGTGACAGTTTCTGTGAAATTAAATATTCTTAAAAACGCTGCTTTACCCTTCACCTACTTCATTTTTTCCACTGAGATAGTTTTTAACAGGGGAACATTCCCACGTTCTTCAGATTAATGATGGCTACCTGCCTTCTTCCTAGAACAGAAAACATCAAACAGTTGCAAAGGGAGCTGAAATGACCCCGAAAAAGCACCTTTATGTGAATCTGGAATATCCAGAGATGCACTGAGCTCTTCACTCACATTACATTTCCTTGACTACCATTGCTTGTGTGTAGAGGGGTGAGTTAAGCCCTAGAGAAGTCACTCAACTTCAGCCTTTGGGGCAATCCCTCCTGCACTTCTCCTTACTTGGAAAACTTCAAAAGCAGCTATTTTCACAGCCCAAGTGTTAAAAGAGTAGGATGCTGTGATACAGCGAGCAGGGCTACAGTTCCCTTGCCAGGTGGCTCTGTCAGAAACAGATCTTGGTCTCCTGCACGAGAAGCATGAAATGGGAGAGGAAAAAGGGAAGAAAGTCTAAGACAATTGTAGTTTTACAGTCTCCTTTTTCAGCTTGCAAACTGGAGATAAGAGCAGACAAGCTTTATGGCTGTGTGGAGAAATCAATACATTTTTATTGATTCTTGTAGCTGCAGAACTCTCACCCAGCACAAGTACAGGGGTCAGAGTATGAGAACATGACTGTCCTGCTACACTAGGAGTGTGCTCCTCAGAAATCGTGCTATTTGATTCACCAAGGATGAAGTCTGCTCCATTACATGACTGCAACAACAGCAGCTGACCCAGGATCCCCTCTCAGCAGTGGAAGTCAGGTGCTGCAAATTATCCACTGCACAGATCAGAAGCTACAACAAAAGTAGCGGTAACTGCAGCTGAAGGCACAGTTTCACATAAGGAAAAATCTTTACAAAAGACTATTTTCAAACAATTACGCAGAGCCTATTGAAACAATGCATGTTATTCCAAAAGAAAGAGGTCCACAAAGTTGCGAGTAAAGAATGACACAGAAGTAGAAACACTAAAACAAAACAACTAGCTACGAAGTGGCATAGTCAAAACAGAATGAAATTAAGAACTTGGAACAAACATCTAGTTTTAAAACAAAAAAATAGTAAAAAAAAAAAGAAAAGAAAATTAAATTAATGAAAACTTGAGTATGAAAAATAATTGAAGCAGACTTGTAAGGTTTGTATTTAGTTTACATTTTTGTAAATCCTCCAAAAACTTCAGTGAGACTTTTTCAAAGTTGTTTTGATTTTGCAGAAACATTAATTTCCTTAACTGGCATTTTCAACTTCTGTTCAAAAATTTCTGACCTGCTTCAGCCCTACTGAGAAGCTGTTCATTAGAGAAGTGTGAGGTTCTGTTGCCATTTTCAGTTGCTGTGAAGCTGTCAAAATGGTGTAAAACTTGCTGGAAGGTCCTTTTAATATTATGGCCCACCTTTGCAGGTGACATTTTATAGTTGATTCTACTGCACAGCGATGGGCCTGACCTTTGTTTCACGTCTTTCATTCCTCGTTTCTTCAGCAGAGTCCATTAGCACTTGTTCCAAATTCCTTCAGCTCTTCTCTTTGACTTTGTGTTACTTTCCACTTCATTCCCAGACTGCATCGCCTGACACTCTACACCTGCTTTTGATGTCACCAAATAGGGACAATAACTATAAAGTTATTTCCCTTTACAAGTCAAACCTGGAAGGTCTCTCTGTTGTTCGTTCTATTTCCATTGCCAGTGTAAGTGTCCTTGTTGTTTTTCCCACTAGTGAAGAAAGGGCAAATGTCATATTCACTGAAGCAAAGACTTTGCTTTGAAGCAGTATTGATTTTTCCTTTTCCCTTCTGAAGCTTTGCCAGGCTCCATAAAAGCATGACTCTTGTTCAGAAACCGTTTGGACTGAGAGACAACAGGGGCAGCAGAATCAGTGGGGCGCAGGGGGAAGTTTGGGCATCTGGTGGGGAATGACAATTATGGCAGCAGCTAGAAAAAGAAAGAGGTCATCTTATTTTTAACTGTACTGGGAGAACCATTGTGGATCAGAACAAAGCCAAATGGGAAATGCAGCTTTAAATCCAACTTATGATTCCTCCTTATCTAAACCTGAATATGAACATTTTTCTAGGGTTCAGCTGTTGGCAACAAGACACTGAGAGCATCAGAAATGACAGCTTGGGTAGAGGCTTAACCACAAAAGGTGACTTTCTGGCACAATGCTGTAAAGATACAAGCCTTACACTGCACTATATTGGAGCAGCAGCATCATATGGACCTGCACAGAACTTAATTAAAGTCCAGTGCTTCAACAGAACTGCTGTTTAAGAGATCTGAATCACCTTGTTTAGAGCTAGTTTGTGCAATGCAGAAACAGCCAATAGGATTTATTAAGATCACACATATTGCAAAGAACCAAAATCTCTCTCTCTCTTTCCCCAAAATATCTCTGTATTTCATAGATTCCTTGAAGTCTATGAGCACATATCATTTATGCATTGGAATGTCTCTCATTCTTAATAAGATGGGTGCTGGCTTTAAGCCTTGTTTAAAGGTGGTGCCTCCCGGCGCTTCCAACACTCTTCCATGGCATTTTGTTCATGCTGACTCAGAGGAAAGAGCATCATTTATTGAAACATCAATGCCACTTTTGCCACGCTTCTGTATTTCTCAAAGCTGTCAGGCTGGGAGAGTTGGTCTTCCAAAGCTCCTGAGATAAACAGCTGCTGCTGGAACTGCATGTAAAATTACGGCAGCTGCCTTTTACAGAGTAGGTTAAGTAATAACTATAGTAGATTTTCCCACAGTTCTTGGGTTTTTAGTAAAATTAGTGGCTACTACCAGGAATTAAATAACAACAATAAGAATTATTTCTAATGCTAGTGAGCATGGTCTCACACTCCCAAGAAATAAATCAACCTAATGCCTCCCTCTTATTACCTTTTTCCTATTCAGTCCCACCTCCCAGTCAGAAAGTTCTTTAAAACCTAAAAATGCATAAAATGGCTTCCAAATTCTCAGCTATTTTGAGAACTGTGCATATGCGACAGCTGGAAATGAGACTGCTTTTTTTTTCTTTTTAAACACCTGTGAAAAAAACAGTTATCAACAGCAATGAGAGGGTTCTGTTGATTAAAGGATGTTTTCTGCTACTCATTTGTAAAGGAAGTGATTCATTAAATGCTGTCTGAAACCATCTTCACACTGAATAAAACAAAAATGTTCTGTGGTCACTAGGGCTTACAGGAATAGCTTGAACAGCCACCACCACCTCTGATGCTGACCTACACTTTGCACATCAGCACTGTTCCAGCTGGAGAGGGTTCTGTTGATTAAAGGATGTTTTCTGCTACTCATTTGTAAAGGAAGTGATTCATTAAATGCTGTCTGAAACCATCTTCACACTGAATAAAACAAAAATGTTCTGTGGTCACTAGGGCTTACAGGAATAGCTTGAACAGCCACCACCACCTCTGATGCTGACCTACACTTTGCACATCAGCACTGTTCCAGCTGGAGATGACACTTGTTAACGCCCTTCAGCCCCCCCTCCCCCCCCGCCCTCAGCATGGCCATCACTAGCTGCTGCTTTTTCTTCCCCCCTACAACCAGCTGTACCTGTCAGTGCAATTTTACAGTCTCTTTCTCCAAGAACAGGAAGTATCTTAAAACTGTGACACCCTGCATAGGGGAATAAAAGCATAACTGATACTGTTTGCCCCATCAGGACCCAAGCTCAGCAAGTAATAAACACACGGATGCTATTTTGGTGTCCTGGGTCAGCTCTGACTTTACACAGTTTCCTGCAATACATTTCAGGGCACATCACGCTGTTGACTTCTGCACCGGTGTTACCCGTCCAGTTCTCCGTGTACATTCGTTTTCATTATCCGTGCCCCCTCCTGCTGTTTTTTTCTGACAAGCTTGGGATCTGAAAGCTGCTTTCCCAGACCTTTAAGTAACAACCCATCATCAGCTGTACCGTGTATGGAAGGCTGCAGCTTGAATTTGTTTTCACAAAAGGCACATCACATGACCTGCCTAATCAGCAGTTACCTAGTTTGCTCACACCAGACAGAGTCAATTTACAGACCATGCCTGCTGTTGACCCTGCTGTCTGCTCTGGATTATTCCAGTCTGCCTCCGCTTTCTAAAATTAAATGTTAGTATTTTTAATTGCTGGTTTTAACTCTTGCCTAATTGGGCACAAGCTCATGCTGTTACAGATCTCTCCTTGGCAAGCAAGAGGGACCACACGTAAAGGAGCTGGAGTGGGGTTGCTGGCACTAACAAAATGGGTTTGTGCTGTTCTGATCCTGCCCATCTTCCATAGATCATTGAATGACAATGAAAAAAGTCAGGTTCTGCTGTCCCCTCCCTACCCCTGCCCAGTTCACATGCACCATCATGTCACAGAGACTCCAGCTCTTGGAACGTGGTGCCTCATAGGACTGCCAGGTTCATTCAAAGCAACTCCCAGGTTGCTGCTTGTTCCTGTTGCAGCTGAATGAGTTAATAGATGTCGGGGGATATATGTCATGGGGCAAGATCTCAGGCTTGCGTATGGTAAATGGTGAGATTACAAATCTTATGTTATTGCTATTCTTTCTTTACCTCATTGAAGACATATGAAATAAAACTGATTAATTCAGAATAATAACTGCAATAGAATTTTGCAATAATTGTGAAAAATACAGGCTATCTTTCTATATATTACTTAAAGGTGTTACTAAATTTGACCAATGCAAATATGAAAATTGATTAAATTGTTTTTTTAAACAAAGAAACAAATGACTGGTGAAATTGTTCTAACATTTCTTTCTCTTTGAGTTTTAATGAGACTTTTTTTATGCAACTATCTCTAGTTGATCTCATCTTAAAAATAATTTCACATTATCATAGAATCATGGGATGGTGTGGGTTGAAAGGGACCTTAAAGATCATCCAGTTCCAACTCCCCTGCCATGAGCAGGGACCCCTTCCACTAGACCAGGTAAAGCCTCATCCAATCTGACTTTGAAAACTTCCAGGCAGGAGCAGCCACAGCTTCTCTGGGCAACCTGGGCCACTGTCTCACCATTATGGGTTTATTCTCCCATCATTATGGGAGAAATTAACCCTTTCCTATGCAGTATGCTCTATAAAATGCCAAAGATTTCTAGTCTGCGAATGCCAAGTTCAGCCCCTTACATTGTGATCAGTTCTCTCTACCCATGACAAGGCACTCGCCATAGCAACATGGACCCAGGATGAACATTCAGGAAACATAAGCTCAGCACCTACCTGGGGTCTTATGGATGGATCACAGACTGCAGAAATGATGAGGCTGAAGAAGTAGCTACAGATGTGCTCTGGTTTGGAAACAAGCACCCGTGTACTCTGGCTGCTGTTACTTAGTGTGCAGCAAAAACACAGCGGGTCTGCTATAACATATGTGCATTAAGGTCATCAGCAAGCCAACAGTTCAGATTAAAATTTTAACCTCAGAAAATGTTTGTTTGTTTTTTCTTAAGGTTTTACCAAGATTAATTTTGCTGTTTCTATTTCCTTAGCACACCAGATGACAGACCTAGATCCATTACCATCATGACAGTGATAAAAACCTGAAATAACCTCTTTGGTTGCTCCCTAGTGCTGGACTTCAGTCTGATGGCTACAAATGTCATGTGGAAAGGTCCCCAATGGACTCAGCTGGGCTGTGACCACTTACCCTTATAAGCCTGCAGAAAAAGGTGCTTTTCAGCCAGTGCTGCCTTTGATAACCTTTCTTGATTTTCCAGTGAGACTTTCACACTGCTGAGACAGCTGGTGGAGCTATGGACGTTGCAGTGTTTGGGGTCTAAAGATTAAGGATTGTTTTACACTGTCAAAATGCTTGTACACTACCATTGTATTCCAGTGGGACTTGCAAAGACCAGCTTAAAGCATATATATGTAACAGCCTCATAACATCCTAGGCTTATGTGTCACTAACATCAGTGTGGCAAAGACATTTTTAAAATCAAAAGTTGAACAAGAACACTCAAGATTTCTTGTTTCATTTGCACATACCTTTAAGAATGAAGAGAGAAAAGAGAGTAGATATTAACACAAATCTAATTACAGAAACTAACTGTCTGAACACCAGCAGGGAAATTCCTGTTGTCAAGGATGAAAGACAAGATATCTCCCATTTCCTAGAAGTGCTCTTCATTAATTTTGTGAAAGCCAAACAAAGCTAATATGCAGCTAAACATGCTGCACAAGCTTCTTACCTCTCCTCCTCAGAAAATGCCATGTATAATGCAAGACTGAAGCTTGGGATACGTAGGTGAAAGCCACAGTATCAAAAAAGCTTACTTTTCGCTGAAGAGATATGAGCCAAATGTGATCATACTAATCTTTAATCCAAACAATTCTACTGTGAAACAAAGTCTACTATGTCTGGTATCTAGGTTAACTAGATGACTATGTCTTGGCAAATTCTTCAAATAAATAAAGAGTTCCTAGAAGGTATTAGAGTCAATGAGTCTCATGAATGCTCACAGCTATTTTCTGCAATTCAGAATTTTTTAGCTTTGACCTCTGATCTGAAAAAAAAACCCAACAGTTTTACAGAAGCCTTCTGGATCAACAAGTTGGACATGCACTTGATGGTGATTGCACCACAGGTAGTCCCCATTAGCTGGTGCTTTTCATATTGATCTCTCCTCTAAATGGATAATGTTTAGTAGTTTATAAGCAATAAAGCCATCAATATCTGTCAGCTTTTACACCTCTTTGACCCCAGTGTGTGGCAAATATTGCTATCAGTTTTATGTGTTTTTTCCTGTCTGTTTTGGATTTTCAGTTAATCTGATTGCAACACACAGCATGAGGTTCAGAGGTTTGAACAAATGCAGCTAAGGCATTCGTGTAACTCCTCTCTAAGATATAAGTGAGCACATTTTGCATAGTTCTTTTCATAATGGTAATAATTTACAGGACAACAATCAATTCTCTCTCCTGTAAAGCAAGTTTACAATAATTTAAATCAAGTATAGTTCTAAAGGATGTTTTTATAAATCTTGTGGTCTTAAGTGCTTGTCAAATAGATGCCAGAGACCACATGGAAGTCTAAAAACACTCATAGAAACCCTTCTTTGAGTGCTTGATATTGATCCATCTATTGTACATCTTCATGCTCAACACGGGTTAAAGTAGTGCAGCTCACTGTGACATTGTAACTGGAGGCTGCTAAGCTGACAGAAATAATTTGTTATGCTGCTTAAAACGAATAAAAACCCCTTTCACTTTTGGGCAGTTTTTGAAAATACAATTCTTATCCTTTTCACATGTGAACTCTTGCTGTTCTTACCATCTCTTATAGTCCTTAGACACAGGTTTGAAGCCTACAAACACTTGCAAAACTAGGAGGAGAAAGAGGAATGTCTGACTACATAAAAAAAGGACCCCACTGCACCAGAATAGGCAGCTAGTCTTTTTAAAGTATAGCTATTGTGTGTGAAATGCATCTAAACCCTTACTAACTTCTGAGAAGAATCAGCCTACTTGATCAAAGAAGCTCAGACTGGCAAAGCACAGCGGTCTCACCAAGTGCTACAAGAAGCCTTCATTGCTGCTGGTGTGCCAGACTGCTCAGTAGTGGTTTGATCCCCAAAATTCACTCCTCTAGGCTGATCTTTTTCCTCCAGCTCTTCTTCCCTGTTTTCTCTCTCCTACAGCATTTCCACTGGTTAACTCACTCCTAACGAAGCTTACTCCTCACAAAGTAATATCACATGGAATAAAATAATGTTGTGGAACCAGCAATTATTGTAAACCACATACCTGTACCTTATCTATTAAGAATCTTGGAGGTATTTAGAGAGGTGGAAGAAATAAGAAGAAAATCCCCAGCCCACCTAGCCATCCTAATGCAGAACCCATTCTAAAATACATTCTGTGCTACAGAAGCCATATGCAACCTGCTCAGGTCTGAGCCACACTTATCACTGGAAAGCTTCTGCACTATGAAGTTTTTAAAGTGAGGATAAGTCATTACTTCATGCTGCCTCAGAGACCTTGCTGTTTAATTCTTATCACTGCTGGTATTAGTCCCTTAGCCATAGGCATTATAGTAATAAAATAAACAATGGGTGTAAAAAGTTTTAATTCTGACCCATACAACTAAAAAAAAATAATTATCAATAGCATACATATATAAAAGTAAATGCTTTATCTCATAAAAAGGTTTCAGGCTCTCATACCTACTTAAGTGTATCTGAAGGACAGAAAGGACAGCAATTTCCTTCAGCTACTTTTGGTTCCCTCTTATTCAACAGGGAAACCAGATACCACTAGATTATGATTTATCTAGTACTAAAATTCCCCCTCTTCACTGGGCACCTGATGTTGATAGTTAAATTTAGGGACAAAAACTTTCATCCTGATAACCTTCTACATCCAGACAGAAATCAACAGCAGAAACACCCACCCCACCCCCACAGTCATATCCAAACTATTAGGCCCTCCTTCTGCTCTTTAAGGGAGGCAAAGGGCCCTTTCAAGTTATAAAACAGTAGAAAATTTGGTTTGATGCTCTACATCTGTAATTCATTTCCTTCTGCTATGGAAGGTGCTCATCTTCCTCAGGTGCAATCAATGGAAATTTTGCTGTTTACTGCAGTGGGGTCGGCAGGAACTGAGATCTGTGGAGCAACTGTAGCATAGATACAGGCACCGCAACAAAGCCCACTTGAGAACAAAGGTCTTTATGTCTGCACAGCCAGGAAAAATACATCAACACTTGTCTGAAGTGTGACCATGAGCTAGAAACTATTCATAACCTCTTTAAGCTTTTTAATCTAGCGAGCAGCAGTTTACAAGTCACTGATTATTTCTGGGGGCACATGGTTGCCTTAGCTCGAGGTTGGCTTTTGTCTGTGAAATTGCACCTCTAGCATCTTTCAAAGGGAAAAATGACCATCTGGCATGTGTGTGAAGATAATACAGTGATGGCTGTGAACTTCCTAGCACTTGCCTGTCATTATTGACTGAAGGGATTCTTGTACCTACCCACAAGCAACTGGTCTTGGCCATGCTAGGCACTAGAGATACAAGTGTAGATGGATGTCCATTCTCATCCAGAATAGCAGTTCCTCTGTGGCTGGGATTTCATAAGTTAATAGAGGAGTTTAATCTCCAGAGCTGTTTTGAGAAGTGTTTATACCCAAACACTATCATATAAAAGATCTGTGAAAAGCCCTGGATATGCAACTACAAGAAAAACATGATAAATCAAAATTCCAATCATAAGGAACAAGAAGACTGATAACAATAAGTGAAGAAAATGGAAATTTGAATTTTTCAAAATATTAGCATTTTTGTGAGACATTAGTAATAATAATGTGAGAGGGCATAAAGAAGAATAAAATTGCACTTACCACAGAAATAGTTTGAAAAAAACCCAAACCCATAACTTAAAGTAAGAAAAAAAAAAAAAAGAAAAGAAAATAAATCATAACTGAAAGGACTGGGATGATATACTTGTTGAGTAAATGATGAATGAATGAGAGATAACAAACTCCACCTAGCAGTAGTCCATACTGAAGTAAACCAATAAAAACAAATTTCTAGTTTTAAGCTAAACCCTCTGAATTAAATTTTAGAATGGAACCAGGAGAAGAATGGGACAAAGGTGAATTCACATGCAGTATTACAACACAGTCCAAAGTCTAGTAACCACGTATCCCTTTTAGGTTTAAGATAAACTGTATTTTTGAAAAAAAAGATTAGGTTTTTTTTTAAAACAAAGTTAGTAGAATCTCAAATATACAAGCTTTACCAATATTTTATTAAATTTGACAATATGTGTTCCTAGCAGAATTTGCAAGTGCTTTCACAGTTCCTTGGTGTGTCTCACAGCTACAGTTGGGAGTGGTTTTCTGAAGTCTTCTTTCATGAGCTTAACCCTGACCTTTCCTCCTGGACAAAGAGGAAAATTCCCAACAAAGCTCCTGGCTGCAGCAATTAAGGTTGTATCCTTTCCTGGGTTCTGGTGAGCCTTCAGAGAATCAAGATATCGAATGTGCCTACAGAAAGAAAAAAACCCAGAACAACAAAAAACAAAGCACCAAACCCCAAAACCTGGCTTGCTATTTTTCTTCCTCTATTACATTTTCTGATCTTGGACATTGAAGTCACAATTCATGAGAAGAAATCAATGGTTCTTATTATCTTCATCTTCTATGAAGAGCATGGTACACTTACTCCAGTTACTGACTGGGGAGAGAAAAATATATTTATGGCAAATTGATGAATGTTAACAAAAAAATCATCACATAATTTAACATGGGAATCTCTACTAGCTGGCCAAGAGTTGTTGGTTTTGGATGTTGCTTACCTTTTTCAGTGAAGGTCCGTATTTCCAATTCTATCAAAGCATGAAATTGCTCTAGACTTACCTGTATGTAAATGAGTGCAAAATTTATTCATCTGCCTAGCCAAATTTCAGTACCACGGAGGAGTAACCTTGTGAAAAGTAGAAAAAAACAACAGTGCACAACCATATCTTTATCATCAATCAGTAAAATATTGCATGACTTCTGAAAATGTATTTGGTGACAAACAAATGATACATAATTTTTAGAACCTTTCATATTGTCTTAGTTGCTTTAAATTACTGCCAAAATTGTTTCTACAAATTAATGGATGAAATAGGTACGTTGTACATTTCACTCTCCCAAACTGCCTCCTGCCTGAAGGTTCTGCCCCACCCCTCATTTTATTCCAGGAAAAATTTATATCAGGTATATTGTACTGGGTCTGGCCCATGACTGCTTTGCAGACACAAGTTTTCTTCTTCTAGCTGTCTTGTCTCTGCCCGTGAGACACAATCACGCTGCAGCCCAGAGCCATGTGAGGACACTGACCCAGTGCTGAGACCAAGCTCACAAGACCTGCTGAAAAATTAGGTATATTAGCTGATTTTGCAGTATCACAGTGATGTGTCTTTTTAGGAAGAACCTATTTGTATTTGGCCACTAAGCATGAATATCTGAGCATACATGCTTCTCTTTGCAGAGATACAGATGATCAATAACACAGGAAGGTCAGGAAACATCCAAAGGCTCTTAGAAGCCATGGTCATAGCTGTTTAGCTTTTATATGGACCTCACAGAAGTTCATACAGATTTCTCAACTGATCCTTCTTTCAGTAAAGTCAACAGTGAAATTCTCATTAATTTCCATAGCAACTGAACAAAATCAGTACATGCAAAATTTGTCTTTTTTTTTTTTTTTTTTTTTTTTTTTAAATAATGCTGTTAAAGTCTTATCAGCTTACAAAGTCTTTCATGAACCTCTTGTTAATTGAGCTATAGTATTATCACCTCTGGTTGCCAGTATTATCAACTTCCATTTGGAAAAAAATTACTGTCTCTTACAGCTGTAAAGCAGAAAACCTGAATGCTAAATGGCCAACCCTATAGACATAAGAACTCCACATTTATTATTTCATTAAATGGCATCATTCTAAAGCTAAGCTCATAACTGCTGTGTGCCTGGTGTTGCTTACACTGAGAAGGGAAAATTCAGATGACAGGGAAAATCCAGCTATTTCTGTCCTGAATTTACAGCGTGTGGCTCTGTTGTATGTCTCTTCCTTTCCAGAATGGAGAATAGCAGAGCAGGCTTACAACTGCTGTAAAGTGTCATTGTGTGTCTGACATATAGGTCAATATAGAGCTGAGGATCAGGCAGAATTGAATGTTCCTTTTTAAAAAGATTTTAACATAAAACTTACTATAGTGTCTTAAGGCTGCAAACCTTGGTACAAACCTTCTCTTTATATTAATGTAATCACCAGGGATTTATTTTTTTTATGCAGAAGGCTCTTTTTTTCTGAATTTTTGCCTTTACATGCAAATAACTATAAGCATATTTTAAAGCACATTTTAGTGCCTGATAGTGCTCATAAATCAGGTAGTTATACTTGTAATAATTTCTGTGAGTGGGTGTTTATGTGCGTGAGAAGATATGCAAAATTGGAGGGTGAGTTGAGCCATGATGAACATTAAAGGTCTGGAAGCAAATCGATAGCTGGTGTAGATTGGCAGGGCTTCATTGATTTCAATGGTCTTATGATAAATACTAATTCAGCTGGTGCTAAAAAAAATGTCATCAGCTGAGCATCTGGTCAATAACAGTGGAGAATGTAGAATGAGGTGCTGGTGCTACCTCCACACGGGGCACTTGCATTTACCTTTGAGTTGACTCCACATGGTGCATAAATGTAAAAATCCCTGTTTATTCACATTTTTTGAAATCTCCTTTATGGGCTAGAGTAGTGCATGTGGAAAGAAAGATGTTTATAGCTACAAGAAAGCTTTTTCTGTGACCAATACTTATGTGGCTTTTACTGCTGTGATGGTACTTTTCAAATAAAAAAAGAACCCATTTCAAGATACTGTATGAAAATTACTCGTCCAAATTTGTTGCACTTCTGTGAGGTTTTTCATTCATCCCAATAGCAAGGGAAACTAAACTCAGAATAGGCTTTAATCCACCATTTCCATGCAATACTTAAATTCCATTTAGAAACTAAAGCTTATTACAGAAATGATAGTTTCCCACGTGTATGAATTACTGAGAATTAGAAGATCAACAAAAAGGAATGAAGCCAGGTTGCACATAAAAATCTATGCTTCCTGGGTGATTCTCAACATTTCTTACTAAACATTTTCCACCAGATAAAGTTCATTACCTTGTTCTAACCACTTCCCATTTAACAAAGTTAAGTTTTTACTGAATCTGTAAATAAGAAATCAATTATACAATGGCATTTACGGAACCTAAGAGAAAAGAGACTTTGCGCATGGCTGGTGGTTAACTCGTTGATTCTGCTGCATAGTTCTCTTGAACGCCTTATCAAATACCACTAATTTCTGGTCTCCATACAAATGTATTGATGTGCCAGAATTAAATAAAATTGGAATGTTCAGAGTAAAAGCCTCTTCACCATGTTTCAGATTGTTCATATTTATTTGGAGGCCTCAGAAGGATATCTTAATCTTATAGTGTTATTATTTCAACTAGAAAAAGAGATACTTGATGTTATTTGGAGAAAGTCCCTTAGCTTACAGACTGCAAAAAAAAAAAGCAGAACTGCTGCTGCAGATATTTTGACAAGAGCTTTGAATGAAAAATACCAAAACCTCTGCAGGGAATTTCCCATTAATCTAATTTATTTGGGAGCACATTTTCACAATAATAATTAAATTATCTAATGTTCGCTTACATTAAAAAGCGATCATCTATAACAGTTCATTACTAGAAAAAAGGTGGGGAAAAAGGCCAATATTTTAAACCAACACGACAGGAAAAAAACACCAACTTACAAACATCAAAGGAATGCCATGATGTTTGACAGCTTCCCAGGAGTTCAGCTGTTTCATCTCTTAGTGAAGTTGGCAACAGAAATTCCAGTATTTTCTGTGCAGTTGTGTCTTTAAAGCTGTAACATGCTCATTTGTTAGACCTGTATTCATTCTCTTTTCAGGGTGTGTCAGTAACCAAAATATCAATAATTAAAGTCTTGTAACATAGGAATCCATGTTTAGCAGAGACAGCGAAAACAACAATTCCGTTTTCCTGTGGAACATTATATCCAAGTAGTTCATCCATGCCCTGCAAGGCCTCCGTGGGTGGAGAATGCCACGTATAACCAACTGAGATACCATTAAGCAAAATGCATTTTTATCGGCTTTATTTCTCCTAGAAATGTCAGCACAGCACATTATATTGCCTGTAATTTTAATAGATAAACGAGACAATGATTCCATTGTTTGTTTGTTTTTTTTCTCAAAATGGTAGAATACATTTTCTTAAAAAGATCTGCAAACATATTTACAAAAGTGTGAAAGCAATAAATGCAGGCTTTTAATATTTTTACTGAACTTCCAAAGACTGACTGATATCCTAATTTTATTGGAAATCTGGTCCAAGGATGATACAAGAAATTAAATAGTACACTCAGTTTTGCTTTCTTGTAGGCTACCATGGAAAACAAATCAAACAGATAAATATTTTTAAAAGAACAAACTTATATTCCATGAAGCATAATGAAGATATTCAAAAACCATTTCCTGGATTTTTATTTTGTTTCAGCTTTCAAACAGCTCTTGGTCTTTCTTAATGTTGTGTTAAAATGTGGGACACCACCTTACTTTTGGAAAGCCAGCTGCTGTAATGTAATTATAAAGTAGCCACTAAAATATCATTCACAGTATCTGCATCACAGGAATAGAGTTTTTTTTTTCAAACAGGAGTGATAAAATCTGTGTTGTTGCCTTCATCGTTCACATTTTAAATATTGTTGGCTGACAGAAATAAAGTGTAGTGTCATGCTTGGTTTACCTAAATCATTTATTTTGTAACTAATAAAAGTAAACAATTACCAGATACTGTATATATAGAGATATATAGATATATGGCCACAAATAAACTATAGTAGAAAGTTATTTTGGTCTTGATAAAGTTAAGAAAAGCACATAAAATCATATTTCATTAATATCTCATTTTATGGCCATCAATATTTTTGTATTTTTTGTTTTGTTTCATCAACATAGCAAAATACAATCTTCCTATTAAACAATAATTATCAGATGGCAGACAATTCTTTTTATTGGTTTACATTGGCAGGTCACAGTCTAAAAGCACAACCACATCAGGCAGAAATTGCACACAGACCACCCTGGATTTTGAAGACTATTTTTTATGCTTCTACCAAAAGATCTTAATTTAAAACTGGGGACTGTAATACACATGAATTAAATATATTTATTGGTTTGGGGTTTTTTTAATAGCTAAATAAAATGTCTGAAATTGCAGTACTTCATTTTGCTTTCAGGTTCTATTTTAACATTTGTGCTTGATGTTAGCAAACACGCTTTGAACTTCTTAGTAATCATTTATGAAAGTCCAAGCAGACAAATAAAACCCAGGTAATTTTTTTCCTGTCACGGAATACTGCAGATTGGTTTCAATTAGACTTGTTCCTTGTTTGTTTGGTATTTTTTGTGTTGGTATTTGCATTTTTAACTTATTCCTGAAAACTAAGGGAGAATTGTGTGTAAGACTATGACATCATACAGTCACAATGTCAGTATTTCTGTAAGAAATGGCTGTAGATGGGACTGGTCCATAAATATTCAGTTGCATTAGCTGTAGAAGGCACGTTCATGTCTTCAAAAACCAGACTGGTCTTAAGATATTACTCTTTATTTGAGACAGTTACCATTACTTCATTAAAAAATGACAAAACAGCAATAAACATTTTAGCTCTTTAATGAGCAAAGATCAGGTCTCTTAGCATTGGAATAATATTCGTTATCCAGATTATCTTTATTTCACTCAGTGACCAGTAATATGGCCAAGAAGTACAAAGAAATTTTCCATCAAGTAGTATACAATTTTTGTGTGTAATAAGCTTTCATTCTTGAAAAAGAGTAACTGAAAAGAAATGTTTCTGTTACTGCAGTTAGTTTGTCAGAGAAAGTTCTTCGCATTATCTTACAAACTATCAAAATTGCTAGTAATTTGAAAAAATGTAAAAAAAAATCACATAACTTTAGTCTAATAGAAATATAGTACAGGTAAGAGAGAAAGTATTTATCAGGGATGTGCTCTTAAGTCCATCTCAATTATTTCTTTTATATAAATGTACATCTGATTACATATACAAACATTTTGAAAGGACCATGGTATATAATTTCTGGAAAGCAACAGGGGAATGAAAAATTTCTTGTGATTTTAGAACATTCATTTCAGATCACACAAACATATGTAGTAGTCAGATTTTAAGATTTCCAGTTGTTGGCTCTCTCCCCGTCCTTACATAGCCTCTTTTTCTACACGGTTGCCATCTGGTCTAGAGAGTTAATTTGAATGGCAAAGCTAATGTATAGCAAAAAGGGAATTAACTTTATATGAAAGTATTGTAAGTAAACTTTGTAACATGCAACATAAGTTTAAACAATAAACGGAAAGGTGTAATCAGAGCAGTAATATTGGGGCATTTTTATATTGCAAAATATCATCGCAATGAAAGTTTTTGGACACACTTTACCTTACCAATTTGAACTAAACACCTTGTAAATAAATCACAGCAAATTATCGATCCTTCATCAAAGGAGATTCCATCAAAGTTATAGTTACGTTAAAGTTAGAAATTATTTAGGTGGAAAGGCAAAAGAACATTAACAATACAGATTTTTTTGTCTGGGATTCGTATCAACGAGGGTTCACCACTGTATGCCTAGAATGCCATAAACACCTTTAAGAACTGTTGCAATTCCTTCTCTTTCTGAAGCTACTGTGAAAAAATTTACTGTAATTACTTTTGCCCCTTTAGAAAACTTCTTTAGGTTGTGCCAATTGATGGAGAAAGCTTCTATTTAAAAACTCCAATGGGATGAGAAGAATTTTAATTACGGCTTAATCAGCAGCACAGCCACCAAGCATATAAATTATCATGCACATCGTGCTAAAAATACCCAGTTTCCTTTATTCCCACAACTTTTATACTGACAGCACTTATGTGATAATGTTGTACCTGCCAGGCTGTAAAACTTCTTTGACTGGCAGATTTCAGCATGAGCCCCTTTCTAAGGCCTTAACAGCATTGGTGCTTTGTGTACTTATTCAAATATGTAAATATGGTCTACACAATAAAACAGGTCCAAATAAAAATTGGTGAAAATTATCTGACATTCCATTAGTGTGTCCCTTGTGCATATTTATAGGTTTTCAAAATTCTCAGTCATAGTTCTTTCCCGTTTGTGTTGCACATGCCTAATTCCATTATGTAACTTAAATCTTCAAAAAATTAATACTTGAATGTGAATGAAAAAGTATCATTCAGGACAACTGCTTCAAGCAATTGTGAACAGTTGGGTTTTTTATTTTTTTGTTTTGTTTGTTTGTTTCTTAAGTTCATTTGATATATGTACAATTCATTTTTTTCAAAACCCCAAAGTTCTTGATATGTATATTCACATAATATTCCTCCATATTTAAATAGTAAGAGTCTTGTAGGTTGAAAGCCAAGTAATCTTCAGTAATATCACCTACTGTAATCCATCAAAAAATAAAGTTTGTTTCGTCTTGTCTGGCTATACCCTGGTTGTTGAGTGTGAATGGGGGTGGGGATGAGGATGGGGCAGAGTATTGTTCTGTCCTCCAGTAAATGTATTGAATGTGTGTAGGGGTTGAATCCCTGGTATAGTGTTGGGGATCATTGTGATGGTGTTGGGTGTCATTAAGGGAATATCATCAGGAGACCTTCTCATAGCTAGAGTGTAGTCTGGGGGACAGGCGGTCCTAAGAACCACCTCATGTGGATGGATGGACTCACATTCATGATCCAAGTCAGTGTGCTTCATTTGGAGGGACATTATCTCCTCTTCTTGTGCATGGGTGAGATCATTGGTAGTAGTACGTTGTGGGCTACATCTCCTATGAACATCATGTCTCCGCTTGTCTTTTTTGTAGTACAATGCTGCAAAGGCCAAAATGTTCAGGAACAGCAACGATGCACCAACTGCAATAGTAACACTCAATTCTGTTGAATAGTCCCTTTGATCCACTGAAAATGGGCTTGGCTGTTGTTTGGGATCATCTTGTTTGGCTGTAGGAAAGGCTGAAGTAACAGAAACGGAATTTTTCCTTGTTGGTCTGAAAGTATTATCAGTTGATGGCACTTTAGTTGTGGTAGAGGTATACTGTGAAATGTCGTTAAGATTGTGCAGATGAGGTACCAGTTCCAACCAAAGGTTCACTTTATTGGCCCTATAATGTTCTTTAACTCGTGGTTTTAATCCAATGTGAAGATACAGTTGGTCTTTCTGAGAATATCTGGTCCATGCTACTTCTTCAAAACGATTTGGTTTTGTATGGATGAATTTTGTATCTTGCGGCACTGGTTGATTTGGGTCACTAAAAAAAAAAAAATAAATCTCCAATGTTATAAAGTATTTCAAAAGGAATTATAAAATTAACATAATTAACATTTTATGCTTAATTTTTAAGTCTGCCTTTGGACAGAGCAGAATGCTATTTCCTAAAATTAGAGACCTTAATAATCTTGATTAGAAACAGCATTATGCAGATGAACCCTTCTTTTACATAACACAAGCAACTTTTCACAGCAGGGCATAACTCAGTATAACACATAGCGACTTAGAATCCAATGGCCAAAGGTAGAAAAGTGTTTTGAACTACCTGTGAAAGCAGAATTAATGAAAATGACCACATTTTTCAAGTTTCAAATCACATATTTTATGGTCAGAAGTGTCATTCTAAACCAAAATACATTATTAAAACAAGCTGTATTATATTTGATGCAATATTTATGTCATTTCCTATCTCATGGGATGAAAATATTATCAGTGCTAGGAAAGTCAGTTACTAATGTAATCATTTTTAACTATATACATATGTTAAATGCTTAGTTTTGCATTTTTCTGGGGATCCCTTAATTATTTTTGTGTACAAAGTGGTTTTTTTATTTCTTCAGGCAGAATGTTCGCAAAGATATTTTTTCCCTCTTTTTGCTAGAATGTGTAAATGAGCTAAGGGACATTACAATAAACATAAATATCCAACCCAATTCTTAATCTCTTATTCATCCTACAAGTACAGAGGCATTCCCAAGGGAGATAAACAAGGAAAAGTGCTGCATCATTATATCCCAAGTTTATATACAAGACTATTCATTATCTGGTACTCACCCAGTTTTAGCAAAGTTTGTCCAGTACGTCATCACCACCGCACTTAGCATGACATCATTTTTGGAGAAATTACAAGGAAATAATTCAGTAGGACCAATCATGGGGATTCCTAGTACATAAGGAACCTCATCTCCATGGGCTGCATCTGCCCATGCAGGTACCTGATCTGTCTGGCAATGATGGTAGAAGGCATAGAAATATGTAGGGGATCCAAAATTTGAGTGAAGGTCTGCTGTAGCTACTGCTGGTGCAACCCACTGGTGATCAGTAAACAAAGCCAGCAGTGTTTTCCTTCTAGTCTCAGGGTTGTGTCGATCTGCCCAGTCTGTGTACATAAATTTAATAGTTTCCCTCAATATATCTTTGCCTTCAGGGTATCCATACAAGTTATCGACAAAATTGGAAACCGCAAAGTCAAAATCACTAGCTGATATGCCATCTTCACTATCCACAATATTTTCAACAAATTTTAACCCTTCCCCTTGGTTAACTCCCAACATGATATCATAATTGAGGAATTCTCCTTGTTCCATCAATATCTGAGGATCATCTGGTATCACATCACCATCGATTACTGGTCCAAAGGCTATATGGTATCTTGCTGGTTGAATGTCCTGGTCGACAAGTTCTCTATAAGGCTTCTTCTGTAGACACTCTACCAATTCTACAGTGTCTGACATGTTGCAACCAACTTTTGTAGCCAACATCCTGGCGTATTTTGCAGGCTGAAAGCTAACTGCCCAGCTGGAGAGAGCTGTTCCGCTTTGAGCTATTGCTCTTTGAAAAAGTCCTGTGGGGAGAAATATTTAAAAACTATTGAAGTGACCTTGAAACAGCTACATACTTGAAAGATTCAAAGGAGTTCTTTGAAACAATAAAAAACTTTAACAGAAGAGATACTTGAATCTTAATAATACTTAAATACACAAGATGGTGAGATCTGACTGTCCTTGTACCTACAGGTAATGTATGCAGAATAAATGCAATATGAGCAGAAATTGAAGCAAATGATTCTACCTCAATGTAGTCCAGCTGAGGAACAGATTTGCAAAAGAAACTCAGGAAGAAAAGAAGTGGCATTACCTTACGTAGGATAACACTATTCGCTTGAAAGAAATTCCTAAAGTTAAAAGGTTGGAGGAAAAACCAACAAGTCTCTGAAATGGATTGAATTTCTGGATATTGTTCAAGCTATCAGCAGCATGCGTGCCTACAATTATGTGCTAAATAAACCTAATATACTGCTTTTTTATGTTTTGTTTGGGGTTAGACTTGGTTTGAGAGGTGCAGTGCTTTTGAATTGTATAGCATAGCAAAAGTTTGCTATATTCTGGAGTAATGGATGAGAAGATACTGGGCAGCTATTAAATTTTGAAGTGTCTAAGAGTCAAGATCCGTTCTTGTAAGTTGTTTAATGAAGGTTTATAGTGATCACACTTACATAAAAAGGGAAGTGATATATTTTACACTATTTAGATTTGTAATTCACAGATTTAAACACACGCTCAGGTATTCATTTAGGGGGGACAGAGAAAGAGTATGATCTGACTCTGCATATAAACTTCCAGCGAATCCCAAAGACCTCAGTGCAATTAATTTGAATTTATGCTGATTTAACTAGCACTCTGGACCAAAAATTTTCCTCATAGAAATAACAAAACAAGTTTAAAGTGATGTTTTCCTCTCTCTTCTGTAAGCATTTTTGAACACACCATGGATGAAAGCCTCACTCCCTTGTAACCAGTGAATCAATCAAATTTTTTTGCTATTCACTTTAATGCAGTCAAAATTCCACCCTTGTTCCCATACTTCTTGTGCTCCCTTTGTGTTGGACCTTTGCCTTTTCCCACTCCCTTTGAGGAGGGTAGTTCTAGTTCTGAAAGAGATCATGAGTCTGAACCTTGCACAAAAAAATGGAGAAAAATCACTCTCCTATAATGTTTATTGCTAATATCAGAAACTTAGACTATATTGAGGTAACTGTGGCCTTTCTATTTTTTTGCATGTTCATGGAAGTACATCCAGTTCATTTCAGTAGCACATCTTTTGCGCTAATTACTAGAAAATATTTTATACCGGACCCTACCTCCTATAGCTCACTGTGGGTAATACAAAATGATCTATAGCATACATAAGTTACGCTGATTGAAGATATATGGGTCAAAATTTGGTTTCATTTATGCTGATAGGCACCTGGAGTAATTCCACTGGCTTTGGTAGAGTTGTTCAGGGACTGGAAGTGACATCTGGCCTCACTCACTCAATTTTGCTAAGAATGTATCTTTAGTCCAATGTGTGATGAATAGGTGGATACTCCCACTAAAGTTAAGGTGCTCAGCTTACCTCAGAATTTTATTCCAATAATGCAAAAGATGGCTTTTATTTTGATAAGTAACATATTTCTATTGATAAAAAACTTGCATAGCCTTTAAATCAAGTCAGAGACATGCCTTTACAGCCTCTATTGAAGTACCAGACCTTGTACACTCACTTGCTGTCAGGAAACATTTTACAGGCTTCTGAAGAATTTTAAAATAATTCTAGACTGTGTTAGGTCCAAATCCAAAAGTCTTAAAATCAGATAGGTGTAGGAACTGAAATAAGTACACTCAAGGCTCTGCCTAAATTTATGAAAAGTCATATCCAACATATTATTTCCTTGCAAGATATGAGTAAAAAATAGGAAAGCACGTGAGCTATAAAGCAGGTAGAAATATATTTGCATGTCTACAAGGTCAGATATTAAGCTAGTATAAATCTGCTCAAAGTCAGTGGAATTACTGCAGAGGATCCAGGCATTGTAATAAATGTAACAAAATGACAAAACTGAATTTTCACAAAGATGTATTTCATGGTACTTCATAATGTTTCTTTTTTGCATATTGTGTAAATCTATTTTTATTGCTTTATTAAATATCTCTGAACAAGGACAGAAAGTGTAAGCTATGTATTAAGAAACTGCTGATATAAACACTATGGTTTGCTAATTGCTACATAAACATAAAATGTTGGGTTAAGTAAAAGTGGTCAAGTCCTCTGGCCATAAAGTTATCTTTGGGAATGAAACTAAACATCCCTCCTTCTACTGAAGAATGCTCAAGGAAATATTCCTCCTCTCAAACCATTTGGTGAAAAATGAACAACAGTATGAAAAATTATTTTCATTCTGTCACATAATTCCTGGCAGAAATTGGTACCACACAGGATGCAGAACTACATTTTTAGCTGATAATATGTATGATTATTATCGCTTATGGGCTTCAGACTGATGGAAAGAAGATTTAAATGCTCAATGGACCATATCACTTTGTGACTCCTATTCAAAGTCTCACCAAAGTAAATAATAATAATTTGCATATATTCATCTACATTTTCAGAGTACTTTCTAAAGCTGGGTGCTGTTCTGCCCTCTTGCAGGTGGGCAGCTCTGAACAGCACCATCTTGAATAGGCTGAATGCTTCCTCTCAACTACCAAGGGGTCCCCTCAAAGGGAAATGAAGGAAGCAAAGAGAGCATCCAAATCCATAGTTTATGAAAGAGACCAGTCAATAATATGAAACAAAAGGGGTTTTGAAAATGTTAAGATATTTGAACTTGTTGTAAAACTTGAAATAACTTTCCTTATTTGAAGCTGACCAATTTTTATTTTAATACTTTTTTTTTTAAAAAAAATGGTAGGTCTAATCATCCCCAAATGAAACATAACATACATGGGGGTGTGGCACATTGTTCTGTTTAATCAAAATTTCAATAAAACATGTTTTTGCTTTCTTATAAAATAAATCCTCAAAAATTTATTTTACAAGTGGATTTTAAGGACACATCCTTAAGACCTCTCCAGTCTCCTACCAAATCCTTTGATCTGCTATATTGGTAAATTACTGCATCAGTTTCTCCAAACAAGTTCTGCCTGTGGAAGAATTCTAGCCATATGTTAGAATACAACAGGGTAAAATTTGTTCATAAGAGGAACCACATGACTGTCCAGATATTGTAAATTTGGCATTTTGCATTAATGTCATGTTACATCAAGAAGGTCAAGATTAAGATCAAGTAAGAGTTAGGGGAGGAGAAACGAGGTGTCCTCATTCAACCTTAAGCTGAGTCCTCTAGGACAAAAATTATGTTTGTGAGTTGTGATGGAAAAAGGTGGTGCAGTGTGACCTCAGATTACAGTGTAATGAGCTAATCCTTATAGCTTGTTGTTATAGGCCAGTTTACTAATATATCCTATTTAACTGCAGGTAGTTACAGAAAAAAAAGATTACAAATTAAATTAAAAATCAAATTGTGGAAATAGATGAAAATTTAAAGCATAGTCTACTTTCCACTAATCCTTTCTTGTAAAAGCTACATTTTTTGATACAGGAATATAAATCAGTGGAGGATTGTATGCACAGGGCACAGTGTGATATTCCTGGTAAAACTAAACAGTACAGATAAAAATGTGTGAAAACAGTGAGACAAAAGTAATGTGATCAATAATAGCCATGCAAATGAGAGAAACTGTGTGGAACTTTGGTGCAAAAATCATAGGAAAAAAAAATTGGGTGCCTCAAACAACATGTTTTTTATTTCCTGCTGTCTGCCTTAACTAGAGAGAAAAGGTGTTAGTTATGAAATAGATAAAAACATATAGAAGAAAATCCATTTGCAACTTGGATGCTTTGACAATTTTGGATCATGCATGCAAAACATTCAACCATTCTTTTATTAGATGACAGCAAGTGAAGTTCATGCAGTTTCAGACAAAAGATTTCTGAACTAGGTATTTGTTTCCTTCACACAAAATAACAGTTTTAAGCATATCAGCTGTTAGCCTGAAAAGGGAAACTAATCATTTTAGTTTTTCTTTAAATTCTCCTCCCCACAAGAAACTAAACATGCCTTTCATGACTGCCTGAATATAGACAACCTCATCTACTGTGAGCATGACTGAGTGGTTTTCCAAAAAGGACACCCATAGGTAGGAAAGAAAAGAGACAAAAATGATGCACCGAGAAAATGCTGTTCAGAAGTCTGCTCTAAAGTGTTTCTACAAAGCTCCATAGGAAAAAGAAGAAAGTGACCCAAAATTTAAACATGCAGAGAAGAGCTGAGGGAGAAGGCAGCTTGTGCAGCCTTTGAAAAGTTTTCTTAATATTGAGCTGAACTCAACAGTTCATAGGAACAAAGAGAATATACAGAGCATCACATAGTACTAATGGCGGTGGCATGCAGACACCAAAATTGTCAAAATTTGCAACCTGCATAATACCTTTGGTTGAATTGCTCCAACGGTTACCTTCAGAATAATGGGATAAAGTCAACAGATTGACGCATGAACCGCCTGCACCAGATCCAAAAACAGTTATTCTTAATGGGTCACCACCAAAGAACCCAATATTTTCACTAGTCCATCGCAAAGCTTGAATGAGATCAAGGAGGCCATAGTTTCCTTTTGCTGCTTGGTCCCCAGTGCTCAAAAATCCTGTGAATGTAAACGAAAAAAGAAATGGTTAGCAAGTGCACTTCTGAATAATCTTGTTTCAGTCTTCTTAGTAAGATTTAAAAAGTAGATGCCATTAAATATTATGCAACTGCATTATTTTACATATTCACTGGGCAACAATTTTCAATTTTGCACTCTTCCTGAAACAAATTATTTGGTAGTCACTCTTTTGACCATGGTATATTACAGTAGGGAAGAAGAAGATACAGCCCAGGCAAAATACTCATCCAAGTCTTAACATCTCACAATGCATTACTCCTAAAGATTTTGTGTTGATTGCACTAAGTTTAAGAGTAAATGTTTAGCAAATATGCTGCAGTCATTTTGGAAGTGATTTGGTCAACTGTGTATCACACTTCTGTACTTAGATGCAGCCACGAGCTTTGCACACGCCTGAGAGGCAAGGGTTCCACTTCTCTGTAGACAGTGTTTGGTTACGTCCCAGCAAGACACTATCTTCCTTTTGCATCCCCTCAGAAATGCAGCTTAAGTCACAGGACAAGCCAGGTTGAACAATGTGAGCAGCTCTCAAGTCCCTGAGCTCCAGCTTATAGTCATTAACCTGAGTTAATTGAATCTACATTAATGGATAAAGGCAATTTAAGCTGTTTCCATGACCCCTTAACATCAAAAAGATAAGAGCTCAGGGGTAATCCAGAGAGCACAAGATTTGCTCTCTTTTATTCATCCTGGAAGAAAAACAGCGGAACATGTCAGGTGCAGGAACGACTATTTTACATTACTCCCAGAGGTACCCTCGCATTTAGTATCGATGTTACTCTTGTCATCAGAGCCTACTGACTCTAAAAGGTGGACAATATAAACTTGGAAGAAAGTCTCTGTTAATAAAAGACATTGCTTTGCTTTTCGATCCCACTTGTTAACATTTCCAATTTTCCCAGCTTAATAAACATATGTTTAAATAATAACAACATTAGGAAGTAGCCCAGCACCCCCATTTGCATATCAAACTGATTTAATACTCACTAAATCGACAGTGTAACTGTTTTTCAGTACATGCTTTGTAGAGAAATGCAACCATTACAACAATTATTTCCACATTAATTAGATATTAGTGGGTCTTCTAGCCTCGTCAAAGTTCTACTGATTTAACTCTCTTGAGTGCAGACAGCCTACTCAAAAGAAGTTTACAGCAGTTTTTCAGGCAAATGGTTCTCAAAGGAGTCCTACTGTTTCATTATGACAATAAAAGCAGGTTTTGACACATTTCTAAGAAGAAATACGTATGTGTGCACACACAATATGAAGTAAGAATTTAACAAGAATACAGATAGGGGTATGTGTGTATCTATATCCATGTATATAATGAACATGTCAGTTGTTAATTTATTATTCTGATTTGCCTTCAAATGGCAAGCTTACATTTAGTATTCTGGTGTATGTGTAGACATTTATACTAACAGACCTTCTTTACTGTAAACTACACTGAAAGCTAATTGGCCTGGCTGCCTCCGCAGTTGAGCTCTGCTCTGTTTAGGGCGAGCAGCTTTGTTTGTGTAGGTCAGTCCTGATTTTTGTTACCATGGAGAGGGAACAGGAAAGTGGCAAAAGGTGCCAGGCCAGCAATTCTCCCACTTCCAGACCTAATGTACCAAGTCTAATGGGCATACTTCATTCACTGTATCCATAGCAAATTGTTACTCTGATACTAGACTTTAAAATATCCACTATTGTGCAACTAAAACCTGCCACATTTTCTACTTAACTGCATAAAAAAGCAAAGTGGCATCATTATCATAGAAGATACTACCTTGATATTCAGGGAAAGCCCAGAAAGGAAGTCATAAATATAATTAATTCATTCTTATTTTACTAGTGCAGCTCAGTACTGAGTTGAGATGAATATGATGTTATTTTACTATTTTTCTGCGTAGCCAGAGGGTCTGGTGTGGATGCCTATGTGAAAGGTTGGCCCCAGTATAATCCTGCCTCCACAGAAGCATTCATTCCTGTCTTCACGCTCCACTAAAATGTTGTCCCCCATAAATAGTTTCTAAGGACACAGAGAGATGATGTCTTTGAATCTATGATAGCAAATCTAATGAAAGATTTCTAACCAGTCTCACTGCCTTTTTCAGTCTGCTTGGAGTTGAGGGATGGTACCTGTGACCATAACAAAATTAATATGTTGGAATTTATGGGAATTACAGGATCCTGTGGCTGCACATGCTGGGAAAGTCTTCCCCTTTCTTTGCATAAGTATATGACTGTGGAAAATGAGTGACAAATCAGTTCATCATATTAAGCACATAAGTGACTACACTGATTTAAGGATTAGAGGAAAGATTGACACTGGGTCCTTGAAACAGATGAGAGTGTTTCAGCAGTTACCAAAATTGTGCCCCTAACAAGTCCCTCTTTGTTTTTTCCCCTTTCCCTGGCTTGCAGATTCCCTGAGCCTGGACAGGGTGAAAGCTGCAGCATTGGTTCAAAAAGATCCTGTAGATTTCCCAAAGTAATTCCAAGGCATTTATTAGGCAAATAGGTGGTAGGGTTATAGCTGAGATACAGTGATCACCCTGAAGAAAAAAAAAATGCTGACACTCTTTTTTCTGATAAAGTTTTCTATACTCTGCATAATATGCAGTAAAGTGGGAAGCAAGTAAGTCTTTGCCTGGAAAAGCAACAGATGAAAATTATAGGTAAAGCCTTAAGGCAACCACCTGCTGTTAAATGAGTTCACATCAAGCCCTGAAGCTTGATGGGGAAATGGAAAATCCTTGGGAAACTATAAATACACCATTTTTTTAAAGAATCTTTGTGGAAAGGGTCTTTAAAAGACAGCAAAAGTGAAAATTCTCTTGCTAAAAGCAGATGTCGGGAAAGTTGCATTCAGTTCAGGAAATGTGCCAGGAGGGGGAGCTTTCAGTTTATTTAAAAAAAGGAAAAAAAAAAAAAAGAGACAGAAAAAAAGAAAAAAAAAAGAATAAAAAAGGAAATATTAGTAATATTCTCCTCATTCATTTATAGTAGACAAATTATGTCTTGTGTCCAGAGCAACAGCTCCAATGCAAAAGAAATATCTCACGCCTCCTCAGCAAGAACCACATTGGCTGACTTCCATATCTACACAAGATGGATGATTATTGATGTTGACTTTCATGACATGAAACATTTCTATCTCATTTTTCAGAACCCTAAGAAGCCTGTTAATATCGCCACCTGTTCATCCCTTTTTTCTTGTATGCACTAGTATCAGCATGGCTTAGAAGCATTCAAAATGTCATGAAATCAGAGATAGGACTGATAAAATGGAGGAGGTTTTTCTTTCCAGTTTGTGGGATTTTTTTGGTTTGGTTTGTTTGTTTTTTTTCTAGCGAGGAATGCTTCAATACAGATAAACTCATCTAAATAAACACCCCTAGAGAAATGGTTTAACACACAGCATCCCCCAGTCTGTAGGTCTGTGGGTGCAAGTACTTATTCCAATTTACCACTTACATAAAATAGAGATTGCAACACTATGTTTTGTCTTTATCCCAAGAGAAGCTTTCAGAATGTAATTAATATAGATACTGTACATTTCTGTGTATTTCTATGACATGATCATTGCACTATCTAGACATTAAGCTAGCAATTTTGAGTCACAGAGGTGAGCCTGCTCTTGCTGAAATGGGCTTGTGTGTCTGAAAGCTAGTCTCTTTTTAAACTGTATGAGCTAGTCTATTAAAAATATGTTATCCCTCTCTGCAAATGCTGTCTTATTTTTATCCTTGGATTGTCATCTCTGCAAGAACACTGCTATCATATGGTAACACCTTTTGCTCCTGTGAAAAAAAAATGTGAAGTAAATTATTCTTTATTTTAGTTATTCCAGGAAGACATTTGCAAAAAAACTTATTTTTGCATTATTCTCTAAAAAGGTCAGATTGAGCTAATTTTGTTCCATAATTAAGTCCTTCTACTGGAAATATTCCAATCATCACCTGAAAAATTGCTATTTTATATTCTGAATGGAGAGGTTATCTCTTCTTTTATCTCCTCCAAAGGAGCAGACTCTAATAGAATTATGGAAGTGAGGATGTGGTCTTTTGTGAGTATAAAAAAGAGATTTATTAAGCTCATTTGGACCATTTCTCTGTTACATGTCCGTTAGACAAATAGGCAGAGTGTGCCACAACCAGGCCCTGTATTTTGTGTAAAGATAAATTTTGATTCTTTATAGGCTTATCTGCCTGGGTAATTATTTCTGCTTGCCATTCAGATAAATCTTTTTCTAATATGATTCCAGCATTTTTGAAGAGTAAATAAAATGAGTTGGGAAAGTTAAAGTACTTTGTTGAAAAGCTTAGTAGATTGAGTTATTTTAAGCTCTGGCCTAATTTGAACATTCAAATTAATGCAGAGAGGGAGACCAAGACAGAATTTTTTCTAATGTAAGAGACTGCTACAATCCAATGATGCAGTAAAAGACCGGGCGCGGGCTGGTGGGTACGAAAGTGCCATTTCACATCACAAAGCACCAAACCTTTCCTCTGATGAGTTCTGTCCATCTAAGTGTTTCATAACCCAGCAACCTTTGTGGCTGGATAAAAGTAAGGGCCAGAATGTCCTGTTGAACAAAAAAAAAAAAAAAGAAAAAAAGAAAAAAAAAAAAAGGAAATCTGCCTGCAAGAAAATACATAGCGACAAATGCTGCTCTAAAAATAAAACACAAGAGCTTACAAAAACTGGCCTGACGTGTTTAAAAGGTTTTTTCAAAGAGCTGTGTTACTGAAAGCAGTAGCACTTAAGACTTTAATATTACCCATCTGTTTAGGCATGTGTTATAATAATTTAGCTATGTTTCCAGTTTCAATTCCCTACGCAGTCAAATATCATCTTTTATTTTGTTAAAAGCAAATGTTAAACTGTACAAGTATAAATGCATCAATGCATAGTGGAAGAGTACAGGACATATTTTGAGGGGAGTATTTATATTCCCTCTGGATTGCAAGTTCCTTGGTTAGGACTTTAGCTTGCCATGCTCTATTAATATTGAATGGTAATTGCCATGTACAGAAAATTTCAGTTACCCTTTAAACTCTACCTACTCAGTTAGAAAAGTGAGCAAGATAAGCAAATTTTAAGCAATATGGTTAAATTTAAAGAGCACATTTGTTTTCATCTTAGACATCTCTCTTGAATTCACATCAGCTAACTAATCTGAATGAATTACGTGGGCAGCAGTACTGTGAACATTAATGTATATGTGATATTCATGAAGCAGAGGATACTGCTCCTCGCTTTGCTGACCATTCTAATATTAATAGCGTATTTCAGTAATGGGTAAGGGGTAAGGTGACTAAAAGGACTAGGAACTCCCATAAGGAAGATGTGAGAGAATATAAACTATTCAGTGCAAGAAAAATATTTCTTTGTAGACATCTGCAATATACCTCTGCTCAAGAATCAGATGAGCAAGCCTTCTGAAAATGCTGCTCAATGACGAGTTTTGTATCAAATTCATTTAATAGACAAAAGAATAATTGCAACATTAGCAATGTACTTGTCTGTTTCTGTAGCTTTTTGCCACATACATATTAGTAATAAGATTAATGATTTCAGAAGTATAAGATTTTAGCTTAACTCCATGAGATGTGCAAACGATCATGCTACATCATTACACACTCTTACCTAGATGTTTAAGATATGTGAGACACTGCATTTATATACAGATTTAATTTTAATTTTATGGACAGAAAGTAAATTAATATGCCAGAATCTTTGCAGGTGGACCCACTATGTTTTGAAGCAATTAGAATACAACAGTTCTGTTGCAAAATATCTGTTAACAGATGTACATTGTCAGGTTGGACGGGGCTCTGAGCAACCTGATCTGGTTGAAGATGTCCCTGTTCACTGCATGGGGGTTGGACTTGATGACCTGGTAAGGTCCCTTCCAACCCAAACCAAACCATTCTATTATTCTATACATTATATGTATATATTTGCAAACTATTCACTTTTCTCTTAGTAAGGTTATATGACTGGTCACATAAATTGTTCAAAAATTACTTATATTTTCTGATGTCATACCATAAACTTTATAAATTAAGGACAAATATCTTCTATACAAATAGTCTGCACTGATTTTTTTCAGCCCACAACTCTGTTTTGGGATGTGTTAGGCTTGATTTCTGCAGTGATCAATTTGTGACCCCCAAAAGAGCTGAATGTGCCATATAACACTGATTGAAGTGATGGGGGGATCATGAAGGGTTCTCATATGAGGCCAATTTAATTGCAAATGTTCTAGAGTTGTGATTTTTATTTTTATTTTTTTTTTAAACAAAGACTCTCTTATAGAATTAAAGTTCACCCATTCAATACAGCTTCACTATATAGCTGATTTGAAAAGAACACCTCAGAAACTGGGAAGTTTTTTGTGTGCATTTGTTCCCACTATTCATATAAGCTCAGTCACTTGGTAAAAAACCTAGGGAACAGCTCAACTATTTTAACTGTCTTAAGCTGTAGGAACAGCACCTCAAGGTTAAGTGTATGAACAATAAACCATACTGTGAGCAATGTGAAACAGCTGCAGTAATTCATTAACTTACTAGACTCAAAAGTGCTACATCTGTGGAGAATTGCTTAAAAATACCAACAGAACCAACTTCACTGACTAGTGCTGTTGTCCCAACAGTTAGCCTTTGGAAATTCCCATTCATTTCGCCAAAGTAAACCATTTACAGAATTGAATCAGTAAATATAAGAACTTGTAACTATATCCTTTGTCCTTTGGCGCTTTGAAATTATTCATGGATAAAAGTGTATGATGATGTATAAACTCTGATGTGCTTTTTCAGGACTGCTCTCTTACTGCTGGAATTTTTAACACTCCTTTCAGAATACCAAATCCTTCAAATTAATATTAGTGAAGTGGGAGGACTCTACAAAAATGCTGTCTTTTCCTTGTGTCTCTTTGAAACAATGGAAGTTTTCATCTCCTTGCATCATACTTTTCCTGTGAGAGTCTAAATGAACCTAACACTGCAAGTTACACAAGTCCCTTAGAGCACTTTCAGTCTGGCATCTGTCACTTGCCAGCACTGATGCATTACAGCAAACTTTTAGTGTAGAGACAGATTGCAAAAGAGTGAAGTGTCTCACACCTGAGCACTTTATTCCATTGTCAAAGGTGTATTGGCACGACTTCTCTGGGTGCAACGCAGCCCAAAGCAGACTAACCCTCAGTCTTGTTCCAAAACACAGGTTCTTTCACAGGCGATATTGAAGTCCTTTAAATGACAAAAAAGTCTGGATGAAGTCAGATTTTTTCCTGTCCTGGAAAGATCATCCTCAACCATTACAGAAGGAAGGAAGATGCTTAGATTTACTGTGATATTCTCAGCAAGTACGCCATAGATGTTGAAACAGTCTGAGATTTTAATTTCTAGCATTCTCTGAAGGCTGTGAGAAGAAGGTGACTCTCTGCCTTTAAAGGTTCAGTAAAGAGATGACAGAAGTAAAAAGCTTTATCTGACTTTTCTTCATGTGGTCAATGGCTATTTTCCACTCTGCCTTGTCTGTCATGTCAAGACAGTTGTGGGCAGTCTCTCAGATTCTGGGTATTTTCTATGTGTGCGACATTCATGTGTCAGTCCCTGTGACAATCCCATGCTTGCACATGGGGCTGTGCTATGGGGCAGGCCCACACGATGAAGCAGGTCAATGTTTGTTTGTAAAGTACCGAGCTGGCTGGTTTCTCTGGCTGCAGCACAGCACGGAGCGGGGTTGTTTCTCTCCAGCTCTCCCAGCCCACATGTCAAGTGTGACTGGTGAGTGGGTCACAGCTCCCGCAGTGTGTGGCAGGCTTGTCAGACACGGGGCAATGGTGAGAATACAAAAAGTCAGATGTTTGCTACAGAACTGTCAGCTGCCGAGACAAGTTTCACAGAAGCAATTCTCCAAGCCTGTGCGGTAGAGTTGGTATCAGGGTGGGAAGTAGAAACTGATCCTGTGCTCTGCAGGCGGTTCTTGCAGCCAACGTTTTGGCTTCAGTGCAGGGAGCACAGATAAAAGGGGCTTCAGCTGCCCTCTGCTTCTCAGACCTCTACTTTACGTACAACATATCTGGTCCCAAATGATCACCCAAGAGATCAGCTTTGTAGTAGCTTATTACAGATGATCTTTATTGAAGAGTCAAATGAAAGTCTGATAACAATCTCAGAGATACTTTAAAGGAGTTATAGAAGCAATAGGGCTAGTCCACTAGAAGTGATCTTTAATACTGATTTCTGGATATGCTGTAAAAGGAAAAGAGAAAAGGAGGAGGCAAGTCTAGTCTCAGAAATACAATTGCAGAAACTAATTTTACAGGATTTGAAGTGATATGTGCTAACACATATCGGAAAGTAGAAGCACGCCTTAAGAACTGATGAATGACATTTGGCAGAGGTGGGTGCAAAAGGCAGCTGGAGTATGTTTGATTTGATTGTCTCCTTCTTAAAAAATATAGAAAAATATTAGGTTTGGTATAGAAAAGAGCAGACATCTATGAATATTTTCATCTTTGAAAAAATAAGCAATTCTGCTGCCAGCAAAGAACATCTACTTAAACGCCTTCCACAAGGTAAAAATCATAGTTGTTAGTATACAGTTGAGTCATGCTCTAGGGAAACACAACTTTTAGTTTAAAGTATTTTTAAGTTGCATACTCACTTTTCACAGGAAAATAACAACACTGTATTACCAAGTAACGTGATAGCAGTGCTCGTATAAACCACTGCTTTTGAGAAGTTTAACAAAAAACATAAATAAAATCAAGTCTCCAAAAGACAGCATTGGCAAAACCAAATCTTATTATAGGATAAATTGTGGATTAATAAAATCAAACACCTACTGATCCTTTCAAATATACTCAGCCAAAGCCCAAATGGTAAAGAAAGACTACATGGGAGAACAGAAAAGTCCATAGCCAAAGCCATCATTTGACTTTCCTTCTTAGCAGAGGAAAGCAATGCCTCGAGGGAGAGATTCTCATCTTCACCAGGACTGAGTGCACAGCTGTTCCAGTCCTACTTACTTCAAGTAGTGCAATATGCAAAATTAAGCAGTCCACAGCACATTGCATTAAGTATCTGTCCTCTACTATGGTTTTTCACCATTCCCATTTTCAGTAGCAAGATCAGAAACAAGGCACTAAGATATCCTAGTCTTTCATGCAATATGCCATAACTTCTAACTTTAGATGATACAATTAAAGGCAGCAGCTACAAACCTGGAAAACATGTTTTAGTGGAGAGTTAACAAATACCAATGTTCTTAATGTGCAACGCTTTAAAAATCAAAATTGACCCCATACAAAAGTCTCCTTTCCATTTTCCTTCAAGATTTGGGGAAAATGAGTTCATTATCTCAAGATAGCCCAGATGGTACTTGAAGATCTTTCTACCCGATATATTTGAGAAATTTTTGCTATATAATGAGCTGTTTAATATGTACAGCTACTTAGAACTACATGTAGTTCAGATTCAGATTTCAAAAGTGTCTTTTAGGTAGTACATTTTAATTGATTGTTACATGCCAGAGACCACTTTTTCTAACTTAGGCCTGGGAATGATCTTTACTTTATAATGGTCACTCTGCAATACCACTCAGTTTCTCAGAGTCTTGAATATGTATGTGGATGAGAGAAAGGATGGATTTAATTTCACTAGGAGGGAAAATTCGTATTTTAGAAATAATAAAAAAAAAAATCATAATTATGAGTTCCATTGAGAGAGACAGCACCATAATTTTTGATACTTCTTCACAGTTTTGAGATTTGCAATGAGGGTCCAATCAATGCTAATATATATTCTATGAGCTGATGAAAGGGAAGTCAGAAACCTTCATTTAAAACTATATATGCAAATCACTAGTTAGAAGCCTTGCAGCTATTTGAAAGTGCAATCTTTCAATCAGAACACAGAAATTATGGTGCTAATTTACTGTGAACTCAAATCTCCTTATTTGAAAATAAATAGAAAAGATTAATCATTGGACCAGTTTACCAAGAACTGCATTCAGTATGTCATCACTTGCATTTTTAAGTCAGAACTGGAGGCTTTCTAAAAATATGTCACTGTTCAGATAAGATTTAATTCAGGAAAGTTTTATGAACAGGTAGAGTTCATACCAGATCATCACAAAAAAAGCCTTCTTGCTTTTGTATGTGTGAGTTAAACAACACGTGAGACTTAAATAATCAATATCTGACTTCTGTAGCCTGATCTGTGCAGATCCTTTAAAGGTACTGGAAATTTAAATAAGTTTTGAGAAAGCCTGACAAATAAAGCTATTGTATCTTCCTTCTTTCTCTACCTTTCCTTTTCTCTTCCCTTCTCTTTTTACAAAGCTTAATTTTATTTAATCAATATGAACATTATTCTTGGAGTTATGTCATTCATATGAATTTATATATGTGTCCACTATGCTCTTTGAAATACACTTGGGGGCACATTATCAATTTATTGCTTGACAAATCCTCAGGAATACCTGGCAATATTTTTATCCCTGTGATAACAATATGCCATGATCTCCACAGATGCTATGTGGTTGACCAACTCCTTGACTTACCTGTGGCATCACATCCACATCTGTGTCCTTGCTGCAATACAATACACAGCGGTGAGCAGGAAGATGTTCTGCCCTGTCCCTCTAAAGACCTAGAAGCGTATTTGTGGCTATCTTAGCCTGGTTGTAAGAATAACAGTAACTTTGGATTAAAAAAAAAGAAAAAAGAAAAAAAGTAGAAATTGTAAAATGAGGTATGTTGGAGCACATCGCAACACCACCATAATTATATCATATAATTATATAATAATGACTTGTTATTGCAGCTGCCATTTGTGCTTATGATGGCAGAGATGCTGAGTCTATTCTTACCCAGAGAAACGGACTTGCCCAATAGTAAGAAAGCTAAAAATATAGCAGTTCTTTGACTTACACCTCTGGAGCTCTAAAAGTTTGTGGACTACTTCTCAAGGGCCAAAGATCACTAAGATGAGCAAAATAATTAAGAGCAAACACAAACGTACTTCATGACTGCCTGAGACACTAGAGAAAAACTTGAGAGGCCTGTAACAAAAATATGTTGCAAACAACTATCTTCATACACGGACTTGTACTAGTGGTAGTGAGATCCTTATACTGTTTTCATTGCTATTAACTGAACTCAGAAACATTTGTAAGAGCATATATGCCTAGACAGAGGCATCAAATCCAGTTTTCTGGTAAATACCTATCAGTTCTGGTAAAACGTGAAGTAACTAAGAATTAACTGGATCACCATATGCCTGTTCCTTTCTTATACAGCATCCTGCCTTTCCTAATATGATTTTTGCTTTCTGCTGTGTCCGAATTTCCTGTTCCATGCGGCAAGATGCTTTATCTCTTCACAATGATTTTACTGCACTGCAACACACATTTTGTGTCTTAAAGGCAAGGAAAAGAAGAAAAGTCAAGAATGGAGCAAGGGTAACTGTTACAGAGATGGTAACTGCCATTAAAAAAAAATAAAAAAAAAATAAAAAAATTACTATTAAACTATTCCTCCCCAGCGGAATCTTGAGGAATTTGGCCACTGATGACTGTACAGCTGTTACACAAAACAGTAGGACACAAAATATATGTATTAATATATAAATCACACACACAACTCTTACGTATCTCTTCAGAGCAGTCTTATAAAAGATCTGATCATATGCATGTCTTCTAACTTTTCTAGCAACAATTTAAATAAATACAAGATGTCAAAGAATCATCCTTAGTCCAAGGAAAAGGAGGGAAAAAGGCACAAACCCTCCCAAAGTTAATTGAGGCTAGAAGCACTGCAGCTCCATCCATTGCAATTTCACATTGGTGCTCTTCAATTAAGGCATAATAAGAGTGCAAAGCAATTTATACTTATAGATTAGATGTCATCTGTGAAAAATCATTAACTCAAAGTAAGCTTCTGGAGTACTAGAACAAACGTTGTAGTACTCCGAGTTTTACTTTTCAGTTAGCACCTTGAAACCACAAAAGAAAAGCTGAAATACCTTTATTTGAAGGTATTAGGAAGAAATATTTCATACGTGTGGGCACACACAGACACATGCTATCAGCATGTTGATCTTCAGGCTTCACTAAATAAAGCTTCATTCACCACTAAAGTACCAATACAAAAATGCCTGTACTGTTTCCAATAACGATCTGAAATGTTTATTTAGCTGCTGAAAGGCATTTTTTTTACTCTTTTCTATTACAATTAGAGAATTCTTTGAAAGATTGGCTACTGCAGCCTCAACTAAATGCAGAGCTCTAGCTTTCCATAAGATGTTGAATCCTTTCATTCCACTCTGTGATGACTATCATGTGCATTACCACCACATCATCTGAAAATATGCATAAACCCATCTACAGATGGACGAGGCTTGTTGCTATTCTAAATCTAACTAATTCTAGTGAAGTTAAGAAAATTTTCCAGTTTAAACCAGGCAAGAGTGTGATTCCAGGCCCTTAACCTTTTTGAGATATATAAAAGCATGATGTTATTAAGCACATTCATAGATACTGCAACAAATATATAGCATCAACAAAGTGGCCAAACTATGTAATATATAATGAGTAGCAGAAAATAATTGATGTTTCAGATAATTAAGTATGTGAGGTGACTGGAAGCTGAAGTAAGATTCTGGAAATCTTTGAGAAGAAAAATGCGAGTACATATGCCATCCAGCTCCCAATAACTGAGATTGCTCTACATTTAAAGATTCCTGCAACAAATACAGTGAAAGAAAACCAGAGTCCAGCTGAGGTAAAGATGCTGTTAAAGATGCTAACTTTGCATTTACTGCCCCAACATTCAGTCCACTGTAGGAAGCCAGGTATTCAATATTGCCTAACTGGAGTGTATCACATAACAGCCTCACCTAGCACGGCTAGTTTCATCTTTTTGCCATAAGAATACAGAAACCTGGTAAGTAGCAAAGTAAGGAAAATGAAAACAACAAAACCTAAATTATTTCCTGTTTCTGTCACGTATTTTAAAATCTAGCACTTTTTTGAAAGCTACTCTACAATTATAAAGTAATACTTCGATACAATTCAATTGCATGGTCTTTGAGTAGGAGGATTCTTTTATAGGGTGGGTAATATTCTTCAGTTACTCACATTCGGATGCAATTAGGTGCTTTGAAGCTTACAACACCCACTTGCAGCCAAACTGAGAGAAAGAACACGAGTCAGAGGTCACAGGGAACAAATTCTCAGCCCTGAGCATGAACTGAATTTACACAAAATGGTCACATCTAACAAAACAGTGCTCAGAAGAGGACAAGAATATCAAGCACTTCTATAAGGCAGCTAAGAAACATTATGACAAAGAGTGGCTCGCTCAGAGGCAGCAGTATTCTATTTTGCCATCACAATTCTTACAGCTTACTACAAAGTGAACTAATATGCACAGTATTCACACAATAAGTAAAACGGTGCTAATTTGTTTTTAACACTTAACCAAATACTACAGGTTCTAAAGGCACTTTCTTAGCCTCAGATGAGTTGGAAAATCTAATCTGTGTTAATTTTCCCAAGAACAGATGGTGCATGAATTAAACTGTTTAGACACTTTTAAGCTTCCATTCTCACTAGGTCCCTTTTGGGATAACTAATGTTCATTTCTTAAGGTTCTATTCTTCTGCATTTATTTCTCTTAAATAACTGAAAACATTCTCCTTAATTGTATGGGAAGATACACTCAATGGGAGAAAAGTTGCAGAATTTGTGCCTTCAAGGGATTATGTTATGTATGCAAAGCTTGTCTCTAAAACCAGTATTTTTTGCATGGACAATACAATTGTTTTTGTGTTATTTACAATGGGAACATGTTTCATTCCAGCCCAAGAAATATCATTACTATGGAAAGTAAATAAAGCCAAACCTATGTCAGTAAACCTCATTCATGTACATCACTTGAAGGCAGGAGGTATGAACTCATACAACTTTCACCTCATTTGAAAATAAAGATTGCAGACAATAGAAATTAACAGGTGATTTCAGCCCTTGTTTATTATTGTAAATGGCTTAAAACCTCACCACAGCCCTGGGCTTAAACATGTTAGAGAGGTAACGAAGGGTGTGCAAAGGAAAGGAATCAGCATGTGGAAAAGAAAAGTTGGAAAGGTGAAATAAAATTAAAAGAGAGTTTGTTTCAACATGATTCATAGTTTCCCAGTAGCCTGAGAAGAGCAGATTTCTGCCCATGCCATAGCAGTAACCTCATCTTTTTTTTCAAAAAAAAGTTTCACAAAACCTGCAGTAGCCAGTTAGAGGATGCCCTGTTCTCCTGCTGCTGCTGCATCTCCTTGCATATCTCCCATTTCTCCATCCTCTGAGTCAGACATTTCTGTATGGTGTGTAAGAAAGCTCAAGTCCCAAAATCTACTCTGATTTCAGTCATGATCTACTCCTTAAGGGAGCAGGCTGAGGGAACAAAATATAAATGGTCTATTAATGTTCTTCCTTTCTTTGACATTTATACCTTGGCTTGAGTTACTCTGGAATCAGGATGGTTGACAGTATGTTATGTTTTTATCCTCATCCTGAATAATAAGGTTGTAGTAATACTCAGTTTATAGGAAAAAGGAGACATAGCACAAAGAGGGGAGTGACACACCCAAGATTGCAGAGGAGAGCTGTGGTGGAAGAGGTAGTTGAACTTGCCTCTGAATGACAAGGCCAGAAATAAGATCTGGTAGCCTTAAGCAATGAAATAGCTAGAAAATTATTGTGCCATTATATTTTGAAGATTTTTTGCAACCACGTGCCCACCTTTGAAATTCCAGTGTGAACATTCCTTTAACATACTGTATAATGTAAGCTGGGTGCTAACTGATGAAATAAATTGAGTTTTAATAGACTTTGCTCAACAACACACCCCAAATGACACATCAATAATTACCATCAGATCTCAAGCAACATCCTGACAAAGTTACTGAATGTAAAGCGCATCTGCTAGATTGCAACGGATTGCATTCTTGGTGTGCTCGAGATTTGTCAGAAAATGTATTTCTACTCAACGTTAATTCTGCTGACTCCGAGGATTGTTTCAGTTAACAAAGACATCTCTGACACTGCAATATAGAATCATGTCCCATTTCTGGCTATGTACTGCTAGCAAAATACCAGCTGTTTTCAGTGGAGGATCAGTGTGATACAATGAGTTGATGTGCTGGCTTGATTAATCTTTATATGATTTCTCAGCTTCTAATGTAACATGTGCATAACTTTATATTTGTAGTCAATAGTGAAGAACATTACTTGACAGTTAAAGTACTTATGTTCTTGTTCTTTACTCATTACACAGTTACTGAAGAAAGAAAGTTCATCTCAATTTTTTTAACATCTGAAAGCAGCAGTGATGGGTTGACTACACAGACTGTAGAAAGAGAGTGGCTCAATGACAAGCAGTTTCATTTAGTATCATTCTGTATATCGTTGCTGTTTTCCTCCATCAGAACAAAAGGTACCACATGGCTTTTGCTTTTCAATGATCCATCAGTCAAATTCAAAGATGATGATGAATCATAATTTCAAAATATTAGTTTTGAAAATGTTTTGCTAATTCTCATGAAAAAGTCACATATGATCTAAGAAATAAGTAGAATATGTCCCTAAATATTTAGAACTAGTCTCAGTAATTTTAAGACAATATATTTCTTTCTAGGACAGGACCTTGAACTTCTACTGTATCCTTCTTTCCTCTCCTCCAAATTACAATTCATTTCTGTAAGTTTGAAAGACTATTTAAAAGCATAATGGAAGAGCATTTTAAACCATTACAGTGGCTGGAATACTGTGCTCCCCTCTGCTGTCAATAAGCCAGTCTCCAGCTATCACAGGCTATATGGAGGTGGATCTGATCAAATCTTGAACTGATTTTTTTTCCCCAGTACTCTCAATACTTTTCCAATTCTTTAAATATATAGTTTATATTAAGTTTCCCTGTGTCATTAGTTATATGTGTTAAAAATGAAAACACATATATTAGTGTCTGCTTCATTCTAAACCATATTTAAATACTGCTATGCACTGCCTCAGCTATTGTTTTACAATATGTATACATCATAGTCAACAACATGTTATATCTCACACTAAAAGTGACTGAACACAAATAATGCTGTGCAAGGTATGAAAAAATATGTATTCTAATACTGTAAATCACTTCCTGATAGCTGTTGGGAACTGACCACGTAGAAGAGTTTATGCTCCCTTCTATCTTTGTCCTTCTTCCCAGAACTATGTCAAAAAAGATACAGAACATGGAGAACAGATGATATGTAATAAAAAATTTTCAAGTAAAAGAATGCTACAGCCGGGCAGTCAAAAACTTAGACATAAGAAAAGCAAGCTTGTTTGGACCCCTGGGTAGGGCAACACATCATTATTTGTAACTGCATGGCCATTAGTTTCATTGGTACTTTTGCATTCACCGTGCTCTAGGTGACTTAAAAGCTATTTCGGATAAGCTGACAGGTATTGCAGGTTGCACCTCACCTCCTAAAGGACAATGTCCATGTCTACATCACAGTGTATATTGTCTTCTTTGGCTTGCTATTGCTTGGGGGCTTCAGGCTTCTTACATTTTAAATATGTATAATTCTAATCCCTTATCTTGTTCCAAGCAAAGAAATTGTGGAACTAGCAAATTGTACTCTGCTCTCAAAATGCAGTGGTGAGTTTAACTTTTATATATATATATTTATATATATATCAGGATCAATGAGATTCATTGTTGACTATAAATAAAGATCAAACAGCTTTCTGCATATCACAGTATCCATACAGACACCTTTTCCCCACATTGATAGAGCAGGTATTGACCAGTGTATAAAACAGAGTAAATAAGGAGGCACAGTTATTATCATATAAATTATAAGAGATCAGATAATAAAGTAACTGAGTTGGGATGTAAGAATGAACTTACCCAAGACCTGTATGGCAAAGCCATTCAAAATTGAAACCTTTATCCGTCACTTCCTATGAATTTGCTCATGGGGATTTTGCGGTGCGTTCAAGAACAGATGATTATTTTCTGAGGCAGTGAAGCCAGTGAACTTAATGAAGATATTTCCATTAATTTCATAGACTCTGAATTCCTCATTTAAAAAAAGGATTGAACATTGGTACATTTCCTGCTGTTTATTGCTGTTGCAGCAAAATCTTGCATATATATTTTAAAATCAAAACCCTGAAGCTATTTATTCTGAAGTGATTAATTGATTGGAGAAGATGCTTATTATAAAATAATGAAAGATTTGCTTCACAGCTCAGCTATTGCATCTATTTCCAATAATACAAAGGGCAGAAATGGAAGTAGCAGTTGTTTCATCACTATATTGGTTTCCTTCATCTGTTTTCAAATTAGTAATCAGATTACCTTTTGCCTATACTCTCACCATGGAGGGGTGAACAGAATGAACTTTTCACCCCTAGAATCTTTTATATTCAAAGCATTTGGTTTCCCACAAGCTAAAGTAAGAATAATTATACAATCTTTGTTCCCACTGCAGGTACGTAGCAGGTTTTAAATATAATAAATGCATTCTGGCAAAGTTAATGTACCATAAAATCAAGCAGTCTGTGTCACTCTTTGATACATATACCTGGTAAACCATCACTGAAAATAACAGTAATTTATGCTAACAGATTATTCATCCATAGCAGACCCACCCTCTCTGTCAGGAAAAGTATTTTAAGATACAAAACCATAATCCCCTCCTCCTATATGTTTTCTCTGAGTATATTATTTACCCAGGATGCAGTGTCTGCTTTAAGTCTTGCTTTTAGTCAATTTTATAGCACAACTGAAACACTGGAAGTCAAGTGACTCAGTGCAAGGTCACACAATGAATCTGTACCTCCGTGCAAACCGGAGCTTGAATGCAGCCAACGCCTGCTCCTTGGCCCTAGATCATCCTGCCTCCTCTTGTAAAAGCATTAGCCTCAAAAAGAAGTCAGTCTTGCAGATTCTGTTTATAGGCATTAAGGGTGGGTGAAGCGTTGTTCAGGAGGATCAGCTAGTTCTTGTGATTGGGATACTGGGCAAATGGCACTTGTAAAACCAACTTAAAGGGCTGCTGGCTTCTTTGTTGTCGCAATTGTACTTATCTTTCCTGTGACAAAACAGTGCAGATGCCAAGGTCATAACAATTATTATATGTTTCTGCCTGCCACCTCTTCAAGGTGGGTTGGCAAGGCAAAGGCCTACAGATAGAAAAATGGAGTAATAAAGTTTAAGTAGTGGGCAATAATATCCATCTGCAGTGCTGCAATGCTGATTAACAGATTGAAAAAAACTCCCTACGGCTCTAATTGTATTTTCTTGTGTTGTGTACATTCCTTGGGGGGCCCTACGCCGATAAAGCCTCCTCATGCTACCTGTTTATCCTACTTGCGTGGCTCCATATAATGGACTTATCTGTAAACCATGAAAATTCTTATAAAGCTGTGGAGCTGTTGCAGTACCCTTTAGAGACCACTGTATGTTACCTGGAAAGCCACAATCTAATCAATTAATATAACACAATACAACACTAATGGCCATATAAAAATATCTTATTTACACTATTAAAAGAACGGCAAAAGAATCAGAATGCAGAAGTCTGGGTGTGGTTACCTAGCTTACGTAAAATCCTCTTAGACCTTATACATTGCTAACTATAAATGTGAGTAAATCTGAGGAAAAAATCTAAAACTATATGCTAAAATGCTAAAAATGTTAAAATGCTAAAACTAAAAAAAAATTGCTAAAAACTAAGTTTTGAAAAATAATATTTGTCTGGGAAAACAAAAAGCTGTAGCATTTGAACAACATTGCCTTCTGCTGAAATGAATGTGTTTCAGTGTATTAAGCCTTATTCTCTAAATAAAATAATAAAAGCAAAATGAAGACTATTCCTGAGTCTGCAGACAGGCTTCACAAGTCTACATCACTTCATAAGTTCATGTGTATCAAACTCTTGATATCTAGTATTTTTGGGAACCTTGATGATGGTTCAGGGTATTGAAGGAAACATCACAAAAAATGGGGTTAGCACCTCATTTAAAACCCTGACAAATAATAGGGATGAAGGAAGAAGATGAGTTAAATGAACCAATGACACTAAAAAGGAAAGGTGCTTGTGAACACAGCAGCAGTAAAATAGAGGCAAAAAATAGAGGCAAAATAAAAACACTGTGAAGAAAGATTAGCTTCAGAAAAAAATGCAGACTGCTAAACCTGGGGAAAAATAGGAGAAGATCGAATAATGATGTTAGAGATTTCTCCACTTTTACCCCCGTTAAGTCCATCACAGACTTGCACTGCCATATAGCAGCCAAAAGTGATGCTTCTGCAAATGCAGCTCAGCATTTGTTTAGCAGTTGAAAGGCACTAAACAACCCAGGTGTCACAGAGTGTCTTTCTTATCTAGAATACAAAGGAAAAACAAATAGGAGTAAGCTCACAAAAGAGAACCAAAAATGATAAGGTGTTGAAGGGGGAAGGGTTTGGAAAGGATTAAAAAGTGAGTAAACAATACAAGGTAAAATGAATATAGTTTGGTCAAAAACACCCTAGGATGACAGGTACATTACAGTATGAATTATTCAGGTAGCCACACAAGGTTATCACTGGACACAATAGAACCAAAATAATAACATGAAACAAATATACTTCTTGGTTATGAGAACTTCTAAAAATGAGAGAAAGTTTCCTGAGAGAAATGGTGGCATACCTCATTGATCTGAACTTCTAAAACTAAGAGACTTAAAGCACCAGAAAGCTTTGCATTGGTGGAAATAAGGAGATGAAGATGAAAAATAGAGCTTTTCCCTGTCTAATTTCTCTAGTTCTGTGTTTTTGCAGCTTTGCTGATAGCATGATTGATAAATGATCCTTACAGTATTTTACCATCACTGTGCTCCTGCTTTCCAGTAATGAGAAGACTTTCCTTAAAAGGGCAGCATATGGGAGGCTTTCTCTGCTTTATAAATTTTATCCTTGAAGCAGGCGAGCTGCCAATTACTGCAGAAGGTTAGAGAACCTGGAATGTGAGAGCACAATATGCTTCAGATCCTCTGTATAGCTCTCTAGAAAATGTCATTTTTTATAAAGGATGTTGATGCGATTTCAATGAGGCCTTAGAAGCAAGGGTCAGGGTTTGCTGAAGAATTTTGCATTTTCTGTCATGAACTGCCATCTAGGAAACCTCCCCTTCATGCCTCCCTTTACTTCCAAGGGCAACGAAATTAACTTAACCCATTATGTAACCAGACCAAGTTACCAGATTTTACTCTGATTAGTAGCTCTTGTCCATTCCTACTGAAATTTATATATCTACTGTTCTTCACTCATTGAAAGGAAAATAACAGAGATCTTGGGCTTGCCAGGGGTCACAAACAATTAGAGAAGGGCTCCGTCACGCAGGTTTTCCCAAACTAGGAGAGGAAATGGCTCCCAACCTTTTCAGACAGCAAGCAAATATCCAAGCATGACAACAAGCTTCAGACTGAAGCAGTATCTGAACTGATTGATTTTCCTTTTTCAGTGCAAACTTTGATGCATTATGTACCTTGGCAGCATCTTTTGAAAGCGGCTACAGAAGCATATGAAGCATTTGGGCTGTTTACCAGTTAGAATTTGGCAAATAACTCCTGTTTGCATGCATTTAGGATTAAAACTACATTATTAGAAAATGCTGCTAATAAAACTTTTCTTTCTTGTTAGATGGTGAGATCAAACCCATGACAGATTGAAACCACAGTCATGATAGTTATGCTTATAATGCTATGAAAAATAGCTGTACTTATAATACAATTCAATAGTTCTGCAGTCAGTTAAAGAGCTCTAAAAAAATAAAAACCAAAAGAAAAAAGGGTAGTTTTTCAGCACCTGCTATTCAACCCCCAGTTGCCATGTTCATCAATCCTGTGCAGCTATGAATGCCTGCAAGCATACTTCAACACAACTGACACCTGCACACACACATCAGCAATGCTATTACAGCCTGAAAAGAGCATTTTTGAGAGCTCAAGGGGATAAACTCTAAAATCCACATGCACTTCCCTATTGTGGTTGTTAACCTGCACAATTGTAGCTGCAAAAACAGCTGTTTGCAAGAGTAGAGAAACACATTTTAGAAGGAAACATGGTTGAAAATTTGGTTTCCAGCATACAGCAACTGAATACAAAACTGTCGAAGCAGGTGTGAGGGTCAGCACTAGTCAGAGGAACAAACTCCTGTCACTCTTTAATGGACTAAATTTTCATCAGTGGAGACCAGGGTTCAATATTTGAAATGTACCTGTTAGACTATAGCCAGCTTGTCGACATGTTAGTCTACAGTCCAAAGGGCTGAACGGTCCTCAGTGCTTGGCATCTTTTTCTGGCAGGTCCTTGTCAATGAAATACGCTGCTTCAGCTTGGAAACAGGTGTACTTTGAAACTGGCTTCAGTACCCACCAAAGTCAAAGTAAATTGGATCAGGATCCTATGAAGAGTATTTAGACTGTATGCTTCACACTATCAAAATACTCTCAAGTTTTTCATTTGCAGTAATGAGTAAGACATTTAGAGATCTGAAGTGGAAAGCATTTTCAAGCAACTTAGGAGGACTTCTATATTTAGCCTGTGTAAGTACCGAATAAAGTCTAGAGTCAAGAGTGTGCTGTTTAAGTGGCGCGCAGACGGGGAGATCACAGAACCACGGAATGGTAGGGGTTGGAAGGGACATCTGAAGATCAGATAGTCCTACCCCCCTGCTAGAGCAGGACCATCTAGAATAGATGACACAGGAACATGTCCAGGTGGGTTTTGAATATCTTCAGAGAAGGACACTCCACAACCTCTCTGGGCAGCCTGTCCCAGGGCTCTGTTACCCTCACAGTAAAGAAGTTTTTTCTTATGTTTAGGTTGAACCTCCTGTTTTCCAGTGTGGTAGTTTCACTGGGGTAGCCCTTGGCCAGCAGCCAACACAGCAGTTCACCCACTTCCCCCCCACCCCAGGGGGATAGGGGAGAGGATTGGGGAGCAAGGGTAAGGAGGCTGGTAGGTTGAGATAAGGACAGTTTAATAATAGAGAAAACTTAAAATAATGCTAATATTAAAGTAGTAGAGATAATGATAACAGTAACAAAATATGCAAGTGAATGACACCCAATGTTATAGTTCACGCCCCTCCTGACCGAGCCTGGCCCGTTCCCAGATAACTATCCCGGAGGAGCGACAATCCCGAACCGAAACCGCAATCCCAGAAGAACGAGAGCCCGAGAGAAAAGCCAGAGAGGGCAAGAGAGGAAGAAATCCTCACTAATATACTGGACATGTCGTGATATGATATGGAATACCCCATTGGCATATCTAACTGTCAATTAAGTTTATTAATTCAAATATTCTTCTCCCCCCTTAAATCTTGTGCTTGTGGACTAACAGAACACAAAGTCCTTCACTTCCAATGACAAAAAATGTAAACATTAGTATGTTATCAGTGTCTGTCTCACAGCGAGTCCCAGGCTGGAAGCAAAACACAGCACAATTCTAGCTACTGAAAAAGAAACCCAGTTCTATTTCAGCTAAAAACCAAGACATCTAGTTTGTGACCATTGCCCCTTGTCCTGTCGCTGGGCACCACTGAGAAGAGTTATCCGTCCTTCAGGTATTTATAAGCATTGATGAGATCCCCTCTAAGCCTCCTCTTCTCCAAGCTAAACAGACCCACCTGTCTCAGCCTTTCCTCATATGGTAGATGCTCCAGTCCCCTCCTCATGTTAGTGGCTCTGTGCTGGACTCTGCAGTAGTTCCTTATCCTTCTTGAACTGGGGAGCCCAAAACTGGACACAGTACTCCAGATAAGGCCTCACCAGGGCAGAGTAAAGGGGGAGAAGAACCTCCCTCGACCTGCTGGGCACACTCTTCTTAATGCATTCCAGGATGCCATTGGCCTTCTTGGCTGCGAGGGCACAGTGCTGGCTCATGGTCATCCTGTTGTCCACCAGGACTCCCAGATCCTTTTCCCCAGAGCTTCTCTCCAACAGGTCAGCCCCCAACCTGTACTGATACATGGGGTTGTTCTTCCCCAGATGCAGTAGTTTACACTTGCCCTTACTGAATTTCACTAGGTTTCTCTCTACCCAACTCTAGCCTGTCGAGGTCATGCTGGATGGCAGCACAGCCTTCTGGCGTGCCAGCCACTCTTCTCAGTTTGGTATCATCAGCAAACTTGCTGAGGGTACACTTTGTCCCTTCATCCAGGTCATTGATGAATATATTAAATAGGGTTGGACCCCTGGGGGACACCACAGGCCTCCAACTAGATAGCTGAGCTCAAGAAAGACCCTGGCTTCTGCTGCTTAAATGGTACTGCCAGCTGTGTTGAGGGCTCACATTTGCTAAGTAGCTGCTAAATAGTTTCAAGATGAAGCCTGTTCACAGGGCTGCACTTCCATTTTGTTCAAAAACCCGAGGCAACCAAGAATTCAGCACTTAGTCCTCAGACCTGATTCAGTGAGGAGTTTGAGCACCCAAGTACTTAGATGTAAGTGCTTTACCCAATCAGGGGCTAAATGTGGAAAGTGATTAAAGACTCCTTGTAGTCTGAAGGAGGAGTCATTACAGTGCTCTTGCATAAATTTAGATTAAATACATCACCAAAAAACTTAAGAGCTTTGGAGCCAATTTGTAAAAAAACCAAGTGGCAGTAAAATTATTGATTCATGTAAGTCTAAACATCACTATTTTTCTTTTTATAAGCATAATGAAATAAACCTTAGATCTAACCCCAGGCTAATTGTATTTTGAAATGGGTTAGATAGCAGAAGCAAAGCAAAATACTTCATGCCTACATTTGGAATCTCAAGGCTCTCAGAAGAAAACAGTTGCTGCAGCTGAGAACTAAGAGGAGCATGCATTGCTGCTATTGTTTGTTCCCTTTGCACTCAGCACAGGCTATTTTCTTTGCCGAAAATAACGGAAAGATTGTGAAATGCTCTCTTAAACAAAGCCATAATACACGAGACATGCTTACATATCTTACTCATTATTGCAAATGAGAAACTTAAAGGTTCCTTAAGGTAAGTCTGTATCACTAGATCAAGCATAATAATATGACTAATTTTCAACATACTCTTTCTTCTGGCCTTTTCCCAGCTGACACATTTAAATCTGTCCTTAATGAACCCCTACAGACTAGGAAATGATGTCCAGAGGCAGGTAATCCAAAAGGATTTTGTAGGAGCCACCTGCAATAAATCTGTTTGAAGTTTGGTTAATCTGCATTTTAATAGTTCACCAGCCAGGAAAGTCAAGATTTGGAAAGCTGGAGTTTGGTAATACACTAAGCTTTATCAGATGAATGTCTGTAATCTCAGAACTCTCATTCACGATAAATAAGCTTTCTACGGACTTCAGCTGAGGAGATGTTGCAGAACTCTGCATCCACGAAGCCTGATTGGCGTGACTGAATTATTCCCATGCTAGAAGTACAGTTCACCATTTTGAGCCTTCTGCCTTCATCTGCATGACCATCAGCTCCCATTTACTAGCCATCTATATTAATCTATAGTAGCAATTGGTTGAACTTTGCTGGCTCTGTAAGATAATCATTTGTTGTTCAAGGTGGAGAGGCACTTTCTGCATCTACCTGACAGTAAGTCGTCTACCAGGCAGCTGAGTAGCTCCAAAAAGGTGTCATCCCTGGAGATTATAGGCTGTTAATTCAATTTCTGGACAGTTTAGCTACCAGATTTTTTTTTTTTTATTTTATTTTATTTTTTTTTTTTAAAAGAGGCAAATTATTTCATGGTTGAAGTAGGATGGTATTTACTAGTTTCCATACGTGAAACATCTGAAGAGTCAGTTTGACAAATCCCACCTTCATGCATGTCTGTAAAACACTAAGTAAATATTTGATCATCATACAGACAGGTAATGATGCCAAAATGCGAACAAATCAAGGTTTTGGTCTGGGGGTTCTTCTTTTACTTCTTTTTACCTCTTTATTTTCATGGCTTGGTAAGCCTTCAGAGAAAGGCTGTTAAAATATCTTCTGAAAAACCCTGTGCAGACTTCAGTGTTTGGATATCATCAATTAGATGAAGATAAAAAATGTTACCAGAGGTATTTCCCGGCTGTGTTATAGTCCTGTTCTGATTTGTGGTTTCTCTCCTGTGTTATAACCTGGTTGTTCCTGCTTGGACTTCAGTCCTAGGTGAACATGGTCCATATTTTTGTGCAGACTAAATTCAGTCTTTGTGGCATCAAGCAATAATTCCTTGGGTTAAAAGCAGGTATGGCTTTTACAGCAACTCTAAAGTGGTGACATAACTTGACCACATGAGAGACTTCAACACAATACAACCCCCCCACACCCCCCATCTGTCATATATATTGACATCCTTATTGGAATGCAAGAAAAATCACCCCAAAGAGGAAGCCAATAAGTATTTCTGCATTTAAATCTTGTTTTTATCAATAGGCAAACTAGGGCTAAATGCCTGTAACAAGTGCAAGTTCTCTGCCTGCCTACACATGGACTGATTTTTGGATTTTCCTCTTGTATATTGTTTCAGCTAGTATATGACTCTGAGAAATAAGTAGCTACAAGAGCACTGCTTGAGCATGTCAGGACACAAAGGATCTCTACAGCAGTAGGTGGCAAGCTTCTCTTGGTTTGTCAGCTGCATCTTTTCCTCTTAGCTTGAGACAGATCATAGCTCCAAGCCTCATTTTTCCCACATAAGAGATGAGGATTACAATTCTCTCTTCTGAGGATTATTTTGATGTCTACTGGCATAAAATGATATACATATCATGTATTAATAGTATGTGTTTGTAAAAATCTTTTAAGATTGTTGTAAGACACTTACATTGATGATCTTTGAAAGGAAGAAGGAAAAAAACTCAAAATCCCAGAGGTTCTAAAATGACAGTAACAAGGGATAATACAGACAACTCAATGAGACGTTGCCTTTAAAGAGACATTTCGGGTTATAATAAATAAAAAGGTCATCATTAGCATGGCTATCCTAGGGTCTTCTGTAAATCCACACCTGAGAGCCACACAGTCAGTCATTAGCAGACTGCTGACTTGTTACCTCTCAAACAGTTATTTATGAGGCGAGATTTTAATTTTTCAGTATTGCATTAACCCAAAGATAAATACTGCTTCAGTCTCATCGATGCATGATCTCTGCCTGCTCATCAGCTGCACTTGTAACATTTCTTGTTTGCTCACCAAAGCAGCACAGCGAGCATGACAGCAGAGAGATGACATTTTGAAGAGTATCACCATATAGCATCTGTTCTGAACTGTCTGGTTTTTAAACTACCTGGTAAATGGCAGGTTATTTTTCACATATCAAATATTTTCATGTCACATCTTCACAATATCAGAAACCTCCTCCTCTGTCAATGACTACATAATTAAAAGGATGAACAAAATCAAATTAAAATTTCCCTGGTTTTAGAGATTGACTGTGCAGTTACATCTTTTTCATCATGAGATTAGAGGTTGGAAAAAAATACATAGACTTAAGCCTGAGCCATAGGATTTCCTTCTTCACAGACAGACAGATAACATTCATTTCTTATGAAAAAGAATGACAGCCTCATTAAAATTCATTCTGTAGGTGTTCCACATATGGAAAGGAAGTTATTGTCGCTAAAGACAAAATCAAAGGGCCATATTTTGGCTACCATCTACCAGCCAATGAAATATTATTGATTCACATTTGGGCTCCATTTCCACAGTTGTGTAAAATCTAAAAAAAAAAAAAAAAAAAAAAAAAAAAAAAAAAAAAAAAAAGAGAGAGAGAAAGAAAAAAATCAGATCCTGGCTTATTTTGCACTGTGAAAATATAATAGAGAGATCTGACACATCCTAAAGGGATAGGTCCACTGCTGGGCAATGTCAGCTACCCAATGACCTCCCCTTGGCAACCTGAGATGCGCAAGCAGCAGAGCTGGCATCACTCCAGGGCTCCTGCTATCCCAGTAGCCCATGGGAAGGGGCTGGTTTGCACCACAGCTTCCTTATGGTAACACACGTCAGATATCAGATTCCAGGTGCACATATATTTGTTACTTTTTGAAACAAGCCTGGTATTTGCAAATGTTTATCACAGCTGCAGTTTGAATGGGTGAAGGTAATTTGCAGTGGTCAGAATAAGTATTTCAAATATCACTGTGGAACTGTTATCTTCTAAATTTTATATAAATTGACCACTGTAACACAGCATTTAATTAACTGTCATCTACATCATGCTCTGAAAGCATTTTTTCTTTCTTCAAAAACTAGCTTCAGTTTTAGCTTATCTTTATTTCACATTCAGGTTTTTTGTTTTATAAAAAAATCCTTTTAATACAAAGCCAATATAGTGTTTCATTAAAGAAATGTAAATAGGCTCTGTAGATAATTTTGTTCATCTGAGTTGGTTCAGACCTTGCTGTAATCTAAATAACCCGATTGAGCTGTGAAAGATGGAAATGAGGGTGCTGAATATAAAAGAGAAAGCATTATAAGAAGGTTTTATTCTAATTCTGATTCAACAGCAACTATGTAACTCTCGGTATTTTTGGAAAAGCTGTAGATGGCTAATCTTAGACTTGATGGATGGAGGTTACAGTGCTTTTAGGAGGAAAATAACAGGAGAACAGAATATTGAATCAAATGAACAGGCACATTGTCATGAATAAGCCTGATGAGAGAGACGTCTGGATCAAACATATAGGAAAACTACTTCTCAGTACTTAGGTACCTACCTATCTGGTTCATTTATTTTCAGGTCAAAAATCCAATTAAAAGTAAAATGTGCACAAATTGCATGTCAAAACCAATGGATTGTTTTAAAATGCACCCTTTTCTTTCAATATATAATGATGGCAGCCAGAACAGCCAAAGCAAGAGTACTCCACCAGTGCTATTCTCTGACCTGAGATGAACAATACGTAGAAATATGTACAGATTCACAAAATCTGCTGCTGACATTTTCTGTGAGTCAGAGAAGAAAGCGTATCTTTGCTTAGCAAGGTATTTAAAGGCCATACATAATGTCCTTCAAGCCCTTCACATAAAAGAGATTCATATTCAAGCAATCCTTGCAGCAGTGATGAGAGACAAGGCACTTTCAGATATTTTGAAATCTCCCTTGTAAATGCCTCTTTAACTAAGTCAGTAAAAACTCTGTATCTCTACAATTCAGATAATGCACTCCAGTGTAAGACAGACCCATGTATGTGAGAAGAAAAGAAATCACTACTTTGAGAAGAAACAAAACACCAAGAAACTGAGAATAACATCTGCGCAGAATGGAGAACATAAAATTGTGACGCTGGCATCTTATTAGACTTGCCCACAGGTAGACCAAACACATCTGTACGCATTTGTGCAATAATTGAATTGTAAAGTAAATGCAAGAAGTACTAAAACTTAACTCATATACTCATGTACCTACTTTTTTCCTTGTCTTAAACGGTAAGAGATTTCAAGAGCAAATTTCCTAGTATTTAAGCATGTTAAAAGTTAATGTCATTCAGGAATTTAATTGCAAAACTGACTTCGACTGCCACAGCTGGCAGTGTTACACCTTTTCACCCTGACCCTGTCGCAAGTGTTGTTACGTTCCCATTTATTGGACCCCTGGATATTGATGTCGTGGTTGCAAATTGGCTTCCCTTGCAACCTAATAACTTGGAGACTCTCTCTAAAACAAATGCAATATTAAAATGCAGACAAGTGACCTAAAAATGGCCCTTGAGGGCAGGCCTGCAATTTCCTGAATTACATTTTCCTTATTCCCTCATTTGTTAAGTTTCGCAACATCAATTTTTATACTGTTGCTGTTTTATTCTATCCAAATTATTGCCAAATACTAATGAACTGTTTCTCTTTGACAAATGAGTTATTGTTTGATATATTAGACACACAGAGACTAAACTACTAACAGATACTAGATATTTATAGAAAATACATTTACATAATACTATATTATTAGTGTAATGAAGTCCCATATCTGGAAAAAAATAGGCGCATCAATAAATACAAATTTTGAAAGTTATACAGTAGTAATATTTTGTAAAATAAATGTAGGAAAACCATGGAAAACTACCTTCTTTCCAAATACTTTTTAATTTTGATGTTTTATCCTACAGTAGTTAGCTATGCAAACGCAGCAAACATTACAAATATCAGGGTTCACCACTATGGTTATCTTATACTTTTGCTTTATAATGTAAAAATATACTATTAGGGCCTGAAACCCAATGTATTCAAAATATTCACCAGTAGCATATTTCATTTGTACACTCTTAACCATCTTCTATAGGAAAACAGAGGGAAGACACAAAATGTCTTGTGTGGACTACCCTCATTTATATAATGCTGCACAGAGCATCTGCTCTTTATTTGAACTTCTGCACAGCTCATCATTAATTGCTTTTTCAAAAAAAACCCAAAAAAAACAAAAACCCAAAACCAAACCTAAAAAATAAAAATCTGTGCAGAAATCCACTCTCCTTTGTTATCTGTCAGCTGCTGGGTACTCTCAGAGCACATAAAGGGAGTCACTGATCCGCCTTGAAGACTAATTAGTCTTCCTAAGTTGTGACTGCGTTTTCTTTTGACAAATCAAGTATTTTCTTTTTTTTTTTTTTTCCACAGATAGATTTTTTTCCCAGTTGGAACATCTAGAATATTTTACTTTCCCACCGAATAAAACATTTTAAAAGCAGGTCCCTTCTTTAATCAAAGTGCCTTTTCCTACAGTTTATTCTGACCACATGTATGAGAAAACAATATTGTACAGTACTGTGATCCATACTAGCTTCGTTACTTCAAGGTAGGATTTTCCAGTTCTAGTTGCCATGCAGGAGCACACAGATCTGAGCTACACAGAGATTGCTGTAACAGAACCTCCTCTTCAACCTGACTAGAAGACTAAGATCATAAAAATGCACTAGACTGTCTTTTCTTTTATTTTTAAGGCTTATTGCTCTTATATTGAGGCATCAATATTTTCCTTCTATTCAGTATTGCTTGCTGTAGGTGGTTTAGTTTTCCTTTCATAAGCTACTTCTGAACAAAATCTATCTTTGTTTAGATTTACTTTACTAATATTGGCTGGCATTTCTATTTGGACGTCTCAGATAAATACATTTATTTCTATTTTGTGGTCTGTGGAGAACAATGTACCTTCTGAAAGCATGAATGGAGCTGTCTATGTGCAGCAATATGTATTTTTTTCTCTGGTTCAGATCATAGACTATAAAGTGAAAAAAGGGGAAGGATCTTTAATTTTTCATATCTCAGAATGAGGGGGAAGGAGGTAGATGTGATGCTCCTCTGTTCAACTCATGTATTTGTAGTCATCAGGATTTGTTTACAAGTTAAATTTTTTAGAATTTCTTTATAATCAGTGGCTAGACATACAATGTGAAAACTAGCTTATCTAGAAATTAATTTATACTTTTTATTACTGTTTAATTACTTCTTCTCTTCGTCCTTTTTGTATTTTACATATTTTAAGCTGGAGGAACAGTTAAATTCAGTAATGTAAATCTTTGTTTGACACTTCTCTTTAATAAAATGCTGAACTTGAGATATTTTTCTTTATATTTCTTCCACACAGTTGAGTTGAGAAATACTACAGATATTGAATTAACTAATTAGCAGTGTTACGGTGCTCATTGGGACCTAAATATTTGGACTACAAATTTGAGAAAGCAGTGAAAATCAGGATGGTTCATGATGTTGTTCTTTAAGTTCTGGGCCAACTCAACAGTGAATGAATGCATTTATAAATGAATAAATTAATGATTTATAATAAATTTATAAAGAAATCTTTCAAAGAACCAATTAAAATCAACACCTAGTAGAGATGATCCTTCACTTAAAAGCCAAAGAAGTTGCTTTGGATAATGTATTTACTTTGAAGTGATTGCTACCTTTTATAGCAGTTTTATTTCTTTTGTTACAATCAAGTACTATCACCCAACAGATTTATCTAATAGCAATTCACACAGAGATTATCTATTTATTATGTACAAGTAGATTTATCTGATTGAATGAGCAAAACCACACACAGAGAAATAAAGAGGAAAAAAAATGCATCCAGAAATATACATTAAAAATCCTTCACCTCAGCAACTAAACAAGAACTTCGTAAAACTGTATTTTGATTCTTTCCTGATTCTATTGTCAGATGTTGTGCTGATCCCAAGCTCTCGTTTATCATGTCTCTCACTGGTCAGCATTTCTTTTCCTTTTGCTATTTCATCTTTGTCATTGCTCTTCTCCCAAATACTAAATGCTCTTCTCCTCATTCAATGTGTTAACTAAATCTCATTTTAAAATATTTGCCCAAAGCCCATTTGTGAAAGTAATAGTTACTTTATGCCCAAAACACTATGAAACATGAATATTACTTGGAAAATAAACCAAGCTTCTGCACTGATTTCTAAAAAAAAAAAAAAAAAAAAAAAAATCTCCAGATCATGATCTTTCTAAAGAAATTTCCTGTCCATGTAGAAAGGTCAAGATACTGGCAAAGGACTGTAAGGTTCATAGCTACATCTTTGACTCCCCTAGTGAATACAGTACTAGCAATAAAATACTACACATTATATTTTCAACTCATTCACTAGTTTCTGAAATTGTAAGTTAGGCAAAGTGCAAACATTGCTACAAAGCATGCAGTGTGTCTGGGTAGTCAGAACAAGAATTATTACAATTACTGTAAGCATTCAAGATGTTGCTACCAGCAAGGAAATATGATCTGTCTCATTCATTTCTATTCTTATTTTGACCACACAATATTTATAATTAAATATCCTTTAACAATTGTATTTTATGTACAACATTTATTATTGCTGCTTTCTCATTTCTTCTGTAAAGGTTTATAAATTGATGGAACAGTAACTTTTAAATTGTGAGGACATAAGCCCAAGGAGTATAAGTAAAATCAAACAGAAATTAGAGGTTGATATACAATGTATGAATTAATACTGGATGAATGAGTTATTTATTGAGTGCCATTAAGAGGCTTGTGGATTGTTTTAAGTTCCTTCCAAAGCCTGAACTAAAATAAATTACTAAAAATTTTTAAGAACAGAGCACATCATTAAGCCAATGCACATAGTTCTGGATTTACAAATATGATGTGATTTACCGCTGCTGCCCAAACAACGGTGAATACCAATCTATAAAAACCTGCTACATCCCACAGAGATTACATCACCCAAGTTATTGCATGCTCAATATAGAGATGGTACATCCATTTCCATCTACCTTCTTGTAGATCTAAACCATTTTCTTCCATGTATGTCCACTTTTGATACAATTATTTTGAGAACAACTATTCAAAATATACAACAGGGAGAAAAATGTGCATCTCTACTTTGGTTCAGCTTTTATTTTTGAAGTGTTTGAAAATAATTTTTCCACATCGCTCAGGCAAAGTATATTAAAGATAACAGATTATTAATAATAATAATAGCTTCCTTGGATTATGAAACTTTGAACACCAGATCCAAATGAAATCTGTGTCCAAATTTCTGTGCCAGAAAAGAAAAATACCATTCCACTCGAAAGATCAAAACCACCCAAGCTGATGTTGTACAGGATGAAAAACATTATCTTTAAACTGCTGACCCAGGTCAAAATATTAAAAGGAGACAAGCATTTAGCAAAAAGGAGTAGCATATTAAGTGACAACAATTACATGTGAACTTCTTTATTGAAAGTATTTTGAAGAGAGTCACGTAATGATTTATGGTGAGAGACAAACCATTCCATGAACCTTGTGTATTGGTGTTTTGGTAATTGATAATGGAATTGGGGTTCAAAGCAAATGCTTTGAATAAGTCTTTAGCAGGAAGCTAAAAGCTGTAAAATTAATAGCTATGGACAGTACACTCAGGATTTGCCCATAAATGCCCCATTACTAAAGAGCAAAGGTCATAGGAAAGCAGGTTTCATAACTCCTGCAGCTTGTCTCTTATGTTGCTACCTCAAAAGTATTTCCACAAGCTGATTTTTCTTCAGTTCGGGCATTAAGCTGTAACTTCTTCTTCTATCTGGCTTCTCCCTCTCATGAAGTATGTGGGCAGTTAACATTTTTGGATTTTTAACTTTCAGTCATATTTGCTTGAAATTGGCCAACAGATTAACAAGCTACTAGTATGGGAAACTACGCAGAAGGCAGTAAAATAAAAACAGCAGACAGCATAAGCACTTAAGCCTTGGTTCTTTAGCAACCCAAACTAAAATTTTCCTTTGACGCAATTTTAAACTCAAGCTTGAAAAGAAAAATACCCTAATATTGCAGTTGTAATTATAAAAATACTCGGCATTTTGTTTGTGGGTGAGGTGGTTTTTTTGTTTTTGGGTTTTTTTTTTTTTTTTTTACTGTTTTGCTTGTAAGACTTGGCTGAAAAAATAAAATACAATAGTAGTGCTAAATAAATAAAAACCAGCCAAAATTACTTGGGCAAAAATAGAGTAACTTTGAACAAATTTGGCTGGAACCTGAATTATTGTTTCTTAGATTACAGTAAATTATATCCTCATCAGCATTAATAATTATTTCAATGATATACAGAGAACTCAACATGAATATTTTCCATCATATCACTACCATCTCAAAAATCTCATTTTAATAACATGTATGATAGAAGGTTGCTTAAAGCACATTGTTTCTTGTCTGACACAGTTATGATGAGTTATTACATCAACTAAGCAATGAGGCTGCAGTGATATATTTTTATAGTATGTTGTAAGAGTATCCCTTTATAACAGATGATTATTTGGTACATCATAGAATCATAGAATGGTTTGGGTTGGAAGGGACCTTAAAGATCATCCAGTTCCAACCCCCCTGCCATCAGCAGGGACACCTTCCAGTGGACCAGGCTGCTCAAAGCCTCATCCAACTTGGCCTTGAACACTTCCAGGGAGGACCAGCCACAGCTTCTCTGGGCAACCTGGGTCAGTGTCTCATCACCCTCACAGCAAATAATTTCTTCCTAATATCTAATCTAAACCTCCCCTCTTTCAGCTTAAAGCCATTTGCCCTTGTTTTGTCATTAACTGCCCTTGTAAGAAGTCCTTCCCCAGCTTTCTTGTAGCCCCTTCAGGTACTGGGAGGCCGCTATAAGATGTCCCCAGAGCCTTCTATTCTCCAGGCTGAACAGCCCCATCTCTCTCAGCCTGTCCTCATAGGAGAGGTGCTCCAGCTCTTGGATCATCCTCATGACCTCCTCAAAGAAGGAAGTGTAAGAAGCAGATGTAATGAGGGGCTTGAGAAGAAAATAGATGGGAACTGACATTGTGACAGGTGGATTAATGGAGATGAGACATAAGAGAGGTGACAGGGAAGGAAAATGTTATCACAATGTTTCTATAGACTTCATTGCTTTTGTTACTGAATAATGCACCTGGAACTGACATAACCAGGCACAATCATTCCAAAGGAAAACAAACGAAATAATATGGATCTGTAGAGATACTAAATACGTGGGCAAACATTCAAGTGTTCAGGAACACCTTACAAAAATAACTGGTAGGGTTTTTGCTGCTAGAGACTGATTTCACACAATGGAAAACCAGCACAAGCTGATGAACTCTAAATAAAGTGAAAGGTCCCATCCTTGCAGATAGCGTCTTCAGTAATTAGGCACAAGGGATTGACATGGCACAAAACATAATGTGCATGGAATATTTTCTAACTCACTTTTCCTTAATGTGAAATAAAAAGCTTGCATTTCAGTCTAAATGAACAAATTCCAAATTTCTGAAAGTCTCCTATTAGCCTCAGTAGTCTGTCTGAAACAAATGGGAGCAGGAAAGTTCAGTAGGAACATGTCAAACATAGTTCAAGACTTACTGACAAGCTTTGATTTCAGTTTTATCAACAAATCCAGGGGAGAAGACATACAGCCACTCACTCTTCCTTGTGAGCATACTGAAAGGACCTCGAAGAGCCTTGGCTGTTTCTCACTTCTACATCATAAGCAGATTGCAGGGCTCATTGAAAACTTCTACATCTGAATTTAAAAATGGTGCAGGTCTGTATGAACGCTGTCCCTTGTTTTACACAGATTAATAGGTCATTTGTCTCCTGCTGCTACCTCTTCTTATTAAAAACAAACACACACACACACAGAGCTTTCATACGGTTTGATAGTCTTCAACTAGCTTTACTCTCTGTCTAGTTACTTGGCTTCTGTCATGAAGCTGACTTTCATACCGAGGCACAAATCCATGGCCCTCCCACGGCGATGCTTGGCAGTAGGCAGCGTGAAGCTGGAGCTCTGATTTCATGTTAGCACTGGCTCTGGCTCAGCATCCCGACAAGCTTCCCGGGGGCTGGGATTGCTGAGGATTCAATTAACGCTACACAAAGGTAGACCAGTGCCAGGCGATACCACGTCAGCCCGTGTCCTGCATGCACAGCCTCAAAGTCCAGGTTTAGACCTTTAATTTGTGACTACAGCTCGCTGTTCCCATTTTAAAGGGTAAGTGTCAGGGGAACAGATGCACATTCTGCTCAGCTAGAAGCAGGGTTCATGGGAGCAGGGTCAGCAGCACACTTGGCAGATTTTTAGGAATACAGCAGTAAAATAATAATGGAAAACTGAAAACTTATTTCAAAATAAGGGAATGGGGTTTATACTCAGTCCATCACGTTGTCTCTGCTGCTCCTTCTTTCTCAGTGGGAGGACTCACCATACTGTGCCCTGCTCCAGTGTGGGGTTCATCCCATGGGAAACAGTTCTCCACAAACTTCTCTAACGTGGGTCCTTCCCACACGCTGCAGTTCTTAATGAACTGCTCAAGCATAGGTCCTTTCCACGGAGGAATGTACTGCTCCAGCACAGGTCCCCCCCGGGGTCACAAATCCTGCCAGCAAAGCTGCTGCAGCATGGACTCCTCTCTCCATGGGGCCACAGGTTCTGACAGGACCCTGCTCCAACATGGGCTTCCCACAGGGTTACAGCCTCCTTAGGGCATTCACCCTCTCCAGTGGACACCTGCAGGTGGACATCCACTCCACCATGGACCTCCGTGGGCTGCAGGGGGACAGCCTGCCTCACCATGGTCTTCACTAGAGGTTGCAGGGGAACCTCTGCTCTGGCACCTGCAGCACCTCCTCCCCCTCCTTCTTCACTGACCTTGGTGTCTGCAGGGCTGTTTCTCTCACATATTCTCACTTCTCTCTCCAGCTCCTCACAGAAGCCATCCCTGTAGCCCCCACTAGCAAAACCTTACCATGCAAACCTAATACAATAATGAACATGTTCACTGTCACTGGCATAATTAAAAACCACTGGAAAATAAACCGCAATGGAAAATCAGTTTGTAAGAGGATGTATGTGTATTTGTAACATTTAAGGGAGCTGAAATATAGTGGGATTAAAATAGCTCAAGACAGTCTAATCTCTGCAGTGATGTATGTATAGCACTTACAGCACCGTATTCTGCAACACAGGAGAATAACTAGGCTTTCTGGACAGCTTTAAGATGTAAAAGACATGCTTGTGCATTTCCTCCACTTTCAAAGGAAGCTGGAGCAATCCTACCACGTGTCTTGCAATAGCTTGGTTCTTAAATACTTATCTGAAAGGAAAATAAATTTACTCTATTTCTCCAATAATTTCTTTTTCAGAACTTCACTTCAGCCTTAACAAGAAATTGTTTCGTCTGTATCATTAAACTGAGTACTTAGTAATGACAGAGACTACTGGTGAAGGAGCCAGGGCAGATGGATGCTGAAACTTTCACTCCCCAGCACCAGGCACTATCATTATGTCATTTGGGTCTGTTCAAAGACAGAAAGTAGATAAAGATGTTGTGGATTCTTGTAGCTGAAATTTCCCTACTGCTGTGACACCAAGGGGGAGAACAGTTGGCTTACTGCAGTGATGAATGAGAAAGTCATTATTATGAGATACGTTAACATTATGTTTTTTCCTCTATTGGCACTACATTTACCACTACAGATCCTCCCTGAAGAAGGGAAAACCACTTCTGCTAACTTCATTTTCCACTGCTTCATCTGCTTTTTATGCTGATGCTGCACTGTACAGTGTTTTACTTCAGTGGTGAGCAGAGTGAGAACACAAAGCAATTTAAACTTTTTTCCATGGATCCCAACATCCTTATTTGCAGAATTTGAAAATAGAATTGAATGGAATAGAATAGATCTGAATGTCATTTACATCATCAAAACACTCATTATAGCTTAGATCTTGAAAATAATAATGAACAATGTGTGTCACTGGAATATAAATTACACATTGTGATTGCTGTGAAGCATCTGCACAGCATGCACTAGTCAGTAAACCTGCAAAAAATTTGAGATTTTGCAGGATCTATTAGGCTCTTTTCCACCCAAGCTTTCCCAGCCTCAATAAGGCTCATTCTACCGCACACTTATGCTCATATATAAATCTCCATTTATTAAATGATATTTTGGTCAGTCCTATGATGGGAAAATCCAGGTAGGTTTCACATGAGTACAGGTGGTTTACAATAACTTTAGCTTGGATTCTTTTCTCCCTCGTGTTCTGCTTATTCATGTTCATATAGACTTTATGCTGAAAATTTACATTAAGAACTTCTCTTAATCTTCACAACAGCAACAGAGTCTGACCTCATGCACAACACTGAAAAGACACTATACGCCAATGCTTGTACACCAGGTGGGTTAGAACAAATTCCTTTAAGCAGCCCAAAACTGAGCCTTGCTGTCACCTACACTTACAAGCCTAGAAATTCAGATAAAAAAAATTGTGAGTGGTTTTCCTAAATTGCTTTGTTTTCTTTGTCCAGCTTGACCTGAAACCGAGATTTATATTTTAAAAATTGGTTTTATACTCCTTTGGAGGCTGCCTGAGCTATTTTAAGTACCATGTAAAACACATAGACATAACAGTGTTTCTTCCAACATTGCTACATGAAAAAATTGAAGCTTATTCTCACCATATATTGCTCACAAATGCCTCATTGTCCCTTTGACAAATGATCTGTGGCAAATTGCTGAAATCATCTCTTGCAGCACTGCAGCTTAAAAGATTCATGCCATTGAATACTCTCCCTCAAAGGCTAAAGTCTAGCCTCAAAATTCAAAATATTGCAGCTTAATAAAATTTTAAAGACTAAGAGACCCTCTCCCGGGATCAGCTGTCAAACATCTTTTGAAAAGAAGAGACATAAACAGCCTCCACCCCAGAGTCTGAATGCCTTAGTCTTTGGGAAAAGGAAAAAAAAAAGACACAGCAAGACATTTTCACTGCAAGAAACTCCAGAATATGCTTTTTGATGTTAAAATGATAGCATTTTGATCTTCTGTTGAAGACTATGGCAGGGATACTTATTTTAAATGTTAGGATCCTGTTTGTAATAAAAAAGCACAACTGCAGTTATCTTTATTCTGGCATTTTTAAATATCCACTGCGTTTGTGGAACTTTCTTGGGAATTGCATATATGTTTCCATCACACAGAGAGCCTCCCCCTGACATCTGCACTCAGCCTCATCAGCCCAGCAAAAGCTTCATTTGGGCTTTTCTCCCTGCCGTTAAGAAAGAACTAAGTTCACTGTAGTTCATGACACTTCTGGTTTAGTTTATTTCCTTCTCAGCAAGCCTTATCATAGATTTTTTAGGAAGTTTCAGTAACACTCTTTGACACCATATACTTGGAAAACTAACCCCCCTGTAGACTCTTCTAGGAAGGAAAACTGACTCATGTTTGATGACCAGAGGGAAGTCAATACAAGGTAGCGTTTGCACAGACCGCAGCTGGATGAGTTTACAATCCAGCACCTGTGCACAAATATGTTGCGCCGGTGGTTTAAGGTCACACACAAGGTTGGGATCTGGAGAAACACGTGGGGACACACATCTTGTTCCACCACCTCAGCGGAGTAAAGGGGCAGCGGACTTGTCTGTCAGGAGCAATGTCAATAATTGTCAGCACTAAAGCTCATCAGCCAGAGTGCAGATAGGTATAATTTAGTCCTAAACCATGAATGGCATTCTTCTCCAGCCCTGAAACCAGTGTCTTTAATTATGGATGTCTTTTATACTCACATCTAACCTATGCTAAATAAAGGTACCTCTTTTACAGTGCCTGTCAAAGTTATTTTTGAATGTGAAATCCATGAAATCTGTTGTAACCACTTTAGATCCTGGAACATAAGAAGAATGGGAGCTATTTAATGAGAATTAATGGTGGATGTACTCAAATCTGAGCTCTGAGCATTCCCCACACTCTCAGATGTGCACTATGTGAGCATTGAGAGAGTTTTAAAACTTTCAAATTCCAACCTGTGAATTGATACCATAACACTTAGTGGTAAAACTCTTGAGTAATTAATGCTTAGCTAAAGTTATAAAGCAAGGGGTTGTTTATGCTGTTTCAAGCACACCAGCAAGTCTCCATGTTCCAACTACAAACTCCTGCTTAGGGAATAATAAATCATTTATACCAAGTTAGCAAAGTTTATTTATTTTGAGTACTAACTACAGAAAATTGTTCAAACTACTCCAATTCCAAATACTTTTTCTATGCATTATGACAGGAAGCACAGAAAACCCTTATTACCACCCACACCATACCAAGATTAGAAGACTCAAAACTCTACTGAAACACCTATGGTCTCATTATATATTTTGTAACAAAAAAGTTCCCTGTGGCAGTTTTGCAATACATTGCCTTCCAGCCTTTTAGTTCCGTGTCCACAGATATTGAGGAAGACACTCCTACAGCTTCCAGAATCCACCAAGTGAGAACCTTGTTCGTGCCCTTCATTTCACAAAACTGGCAAATGTGTATCCTACGGAAAATTCAAATATAAACAGAGAAGCCTCTAGTGAACAAAATTAAGCCTGCAGAACTAAACGAACTGTGACTTAACCAGACAACATTTGCACTGCAATGGTAATTTGGCTTTTGTTTGAACAACACCATTGCTCAATGGCATTTCAGTTGTATCAGCAGAAGGAAAAATTATTTTAGTTTTCTTTTTAAGTTAAGTTTCTGTTGTGGTTTCACTGGGCTAGCACTGGGCCAGGAGCCAGACACAACCATTTGCTCTGTCCCTCCACCCAGGTAACAGGGGAGAGAATTGGGGGCAAGGGTAAGGAGACTTGTAGGGCGAGATAAGAACTATTTAATAATTGAAATAAAAAACCCTCTTAAAATAATAATAATAATAATATTAATAAAATATGAAACTGAGTGATACACAGTGCAACTGCTCACCACCCACTGACCAAGCTCAGCCTGTTCCCAGATAACAATCCCAGAGAAGCAACACTCCCAAACTGAAACCACAATCCCGGGAGAGCCAGAGCCCGAGAAAAAACCAGAGAGAGCAAGAGAGGAAGAGCCCCTCATGAATCTCCTGCCCATGGGGGACAGGAGATGGAATAGCCCATTGGCAGAGCCAAATGACAATTGAGCTGATTCATTTAAATATCCCTCACCCCCTTAGATCTTGCATTTGTAGACTGACAAAATACAAAGTCCTTCACCGCCAATGACAAAAACCAAAAACACTGGTGTGTTCTCAGTGTTTCTCTCATAACAAATCCCATGTTGAAACCAAACCCCAGCGCTGTTCTAGCTACTAAATAGAAACCCAGCTCTGTCTCAGCTGAAAACCAGGACAGTCCCTAAGTTCAGCATGCTCAAGTAAAGTAATTGAATGATAGTAAAAACAAAAGCACAAGGAAGTGGGGCTTTTCGTTCATCAGAAATTTTCCTTAGTCAAAGCAAAAGTGTATTACAGTGCTCAGAGAATAAAAGCTGAACTAGATACAGTACTCCTGTCAATCAGTAAGACTGAAGGACAACTAATATACTCAGTCTAAATTTGGTCTCTACTGCCTCTCAAATAAAGTCATTCTTATTGTATCGGCTGGTGTATGCATATCATTCTCTTACTCTATTACACATGCTTTAGAGAGAGTTTTAATGTTTCCATAGCGTGTCAGATGTTGCCAGTGTTCTTGCCATTTTCTTCAAGTCTGTTTACTTATCCTCTATTTGAAATCCCCAAGTTTAAATAACTTGACCATATGTAATTTCACTGACTTTACTCAGGGTTAAAGCAGGGAGTTTTTCTTTGGTGTATGGAAAATCCTTTAAATGTAAATTAATGTATAAATAATGTATATATATAAAAATATATTCTTATATATAAATATACACACAAAAGATAGCTAAGAGAATCAGCCAACATAATTCCCACTCTAACAATACATGAAATTCTGAAGCTAGGACGGACTGTTGCCTGAAGTGGTCCATGCATGCAAGTGGTTACTACTTACAGTGTCCTAATGAAGAAGAGAAGACAATGGAAGTAAAATCATCAGAAGATCAAATAATATATAAAATAATTTGTATGTAAAATTACAGTATATTAGTTTATGTTACTCGAGATTAAGCAATAATTCAATGCATCTATGAGGAATGAAGAAAAAAATATAAATCTATTTGGTTCAGGTGTTAAAACTACACTTTCTACATTACAAACTTCTGGAACTAGCATACCTGCCTTTAACATGCTTCTGAAAAAATAGAGCAAAGAAAAAAGAAATAGCCCTTCGTTATTTCTGAAAAGTTCAGGTTTTTGAGACCATCAGAAGAAATAAACTCCTAAATGTGTGATCGCAGCTGGAATGGGCCTTTGTGAAGTTTGTAGCTACATTATATTAGGCCAGTCATCATATATGAGGTCACTTTTGAAGAGAGGAGGTCTCGAAAACAGAGGACTTCAGCAATGAAAAAATAAGAGGAGATACAGGTTAGATTGTAACTTGAAAACTTCACTATTCACTTGGGATGTATGGGAGTAACTGAATTACCAGGAAAACTCCCGTGGGAATTGCACACGGCAGCGCAGTATTACCATACAGATGTGGAGCACACACAGCTGGCTCAGCAACATCTGCCTGGAGGTGGGCGTGCTACACTGACCCCAGGAACAAGCTCATACAGGCAGTGGTGTCCCATCCCAGGCACATAGGACCAAGCCACCATAGCTAGCTGCTGGTGAGAGGCTGCTGGGAAAGCTACGAGATGCCTTCTTCTTCCATTCATTACACTGAGAAGTCTGACCTGAGCATGTCGCGGTGTTGTCATAATGATGACACTGCAGTAGGTTACTGTTTCTTCAGCTCTTGCCCGAGTTACAGGTGACACAAACTTTTTTTCTTTTAAAATATAGTACTCAGTGCAGTCTTTAATTTCATGTTCTCATACTCCGGTATATACAACAAACTTCACCATAATGGTTTAAATATGGAGCAGACAGAGAGACAGAGGTAAACAGAGCTGAGTTTAAAAGATGGAGTAATTTTGTAATAAATTGGTTGAAGAGTTTAAGGGACACTTGTTAAAGTTCTGAAACTGGCAGGTCTATGAATGGTATTAGCTTTTAAAAAAGCATTTAAAGCCTAAATGTTCACTGCCAAATCCTCTCTGTAAGTAATGGAGAAATGCCTACCATTTATGGGTAATTACTCATTTCCACCCATTTCTAAAAGCAGTGGCAGGAGGTGAAACATGAATTGTGCGGTGTTTCATTACATAAGGACACACTGGGTCTTTTTTTGGAATGTAACCTGCCAAAATCTAGAAGAATATATCTTATTAATAAATTATGCTTTCTCAAAGGCACTTTGCATTTCATAGAATAGAGGACAACAGCCAGAAAGGGTAAGACGACTTCTGAAGCTGGAATGATGAATGTAACTGTTTCCTTCCTGCCAGATCTGCATTACTGTGCAGCCTCATGGTGCAAAGACTTGAACTTTAGAGCTGTATACTATATAATCTGAAACTTGAAAGGGATAGAGATTTCATTGCTGATGACCAAGGAGAGGTTCCCTAGTCATGGGGTGTCGAGAGAATTTCTGAATCCTAGACTGATGTCTCAGAGGAACACTACTATTCCTTAGTGGGTAATCATGTCCAGATAGCAGAGATCAGAAAGATGTTTTGTCTGTTACAAATGTTTTTGTTAGGCTGCCTTCATGCTTTGAATTTATGAGTGAACAGAATATTATTATTCAAGCTTTACAATGATTGGACAAGGTAACTGTGGCTCCTAGGACTTGTGACAGTTTAACTTGTTCTCACACTCTGTAATTCATATGTAAAACTCTCTAGTTTTGTGTAAAACTTAAATTCCACAGGCAGAGCTCTGCCCTTCTAGACTACCAGCTCAAAGCTCCAGAGGAGAAACCTCCACACTTTGCCATAACAAAGCTTAGTCCCATTCTTTGCTGGG